>NC_037673.1:51919815-51968062 GCF_003255815.1 Theropithecus gelada | reverse complement strand
TTCCTTCCTTCCTTCCTTCCTTTCTCTTTCTTTCTCTTCTTTCCTTCCTTCCTTCCTTCCTTCCTTCCTTCCTTCCTTCCTTCCTTCCTTCCTTCCTTCCTTCCTTCCTTTCTCTTTCTTTCTCTTCTTTCCTTCCTTCCTTCCTTCCTTCCTTCCTTCCTTCCTTCCTTCCTTCCTTCCTTCCTTCCTTCCTTCCTTCTTTTTTAATTATACTTTAAGACCTAGGGTACATGTGCACCATGTACAGGTTTGTTACATAGGTATACATGGGCCATGTTGGTTTGCTGTACCCATCAACTTGTCATCTACATTAGGTATTTCTCCTAACGCTATCCCTCCCCTAGCTCCCCACCCCATGACAGGCCCCGGTGTTTGATGATCCCCTCCCTGTGTCCATGTGTTCTAATTGTTCAACTCCCACTTATGAGTGAGAACATGTGGTGTTTGGTTTTCTGTCCTTATGATATTTTGCTGAGAATGATGGTTTCCAGCTTCATCCATGTCCCTGCAAAGGACATGAAATCCTTTCTTAATGGCTGCATAGTATTCCATGGTGTATATGTGCCACATTTTCTTAATCCAGTCTATCATAGATGGACATTTGGGTTGGTTCCAAGTCTTTGCTATTGTGAATTGTGCCGCAGTAAACATACGTGTACATGTGTCTTTATAGTAGCATGATTTATAACCCTTTTGGTATATAATCCTTTTGGTAATCCAGTAATGGGATTGCTGGGTCAAATGGTATTTCTAGTTCTAGATCCTTGAGGAATTGCCACACTGTCTTCCACAATGGTTGAACTAATTTACACTCCCACCAACAGTGTAAAAGTGTTCCTATTTCTCCAAATCCTCTCCAGCATCTGTTGTTTCCTGACTTTTTAATGATTGCCATTCTAAATGGTATGAGATGGTATCTCATTGTGGTTTTGATTTGCATTTCTCTGATGGCCAGTGATGATGAGCATTTTTTCATATGTCTGTTGGCTGCATAAATGTCTCCTTTTGAGAAGTGTCTGTTCATATCCTTTGCCCACTTTTTGATGGGGTTGTTTTTTTCTTGTAAATTTGTTTAAGTTCTTTGTAGATTCTGGATATTAGCCCTTTGTCAGATGAGTAGATTGCAAAAATTTTCTCCCATTCTGTAGGTTGCCTGTTCACCCTGTTGATAGTTTCTTTTACTGTGCAGAAACTCTTTAGTTTAATTAGATCCCATTTGTCTATTTTGGCTTTTGTTGCCATTGCTTTTGGTGTTCTAGTCATGAAGTCTTCGCCCATGCTTATGTCCTGAATGATATTGCCTAGGTTTTCTTCTAGGGTTTTTATGATTTTAGGTCTCACATTGAAGTCTTTAATCCATCTTGAGTTAATTTTTCTATAAGGTGTAAGAAAAAGATCCCATTTCAGTTTTCTACATATGGCTAGCCAGTTTTCCCAGTACCATTTATTAAATAGGGAATCTTTTCCCCATTGCTTGTTTTTGTCAGGTTTGTCAAAGATCAGATGGTTGTATATCTGTGTTGTTATTTCTGAGGGCTCTGTTCTGTTCCATTGGTCTATATCTCTGTTTTGGTACCAGTACCATGCTGTTTTGGTTACTGTAGCCTTGTAGTGTAGTTTGAAGTCAGGTAGCGTGATGCCTCCAGCTTTGTTCTTTTGACTTAGGATTGTCTTGGTGACATGAGCTCTTTTTGGGTTCCATATGAACTTTAAAGTAGTTTTTTCCAATTCTGTGAAGAAAGTCATTGGTAACTTGATGGGGATGGCATTGAATCTATAAATTACCTTGGGCAGCATGGCCATTTTCACGATACTGATTTTTCCTATCCATGAGCATGGAATGTTCTTCTATTTGTTTGTGTCCTCTTTTATTTCGTTGAGTAGTAGTTTGTCGTTCTCCTTGAAGAGGTCCTTCAAATCCCTTGTAAGTTGGATTCTTAGGTATTTTATTCTCTTTGTGGTAATTGTGAATGGAAGTTCATTCATGATTTGGCTCTCCATTTGTTATTGGTGTATAAGAATGCTTGTGATTTTTGCACATTGATTTTGTATCCTGAGACTCTGCTGAAGTTGCTTATCAGCTTAAGGAGATTTGGGGCTGAGATGATGGGGTTTTCTAAATATACAATCATGTCATCTGCAAACAGGGACAATTTGACTTCCTCTTTTCCTAACTGAATACCCTTTATTTCTTTCTCCTGCCTGATTGCCTTGGCCAGAACTTCCAACACTATGTTGAATAGGAGTGGTGAGAGAGGGCATCCCTGTCTTGTGCCAGTTTTCAAAGGGAATGCTTCTAGTTTTTGCCCATTCAGTATGATATTGGTGGTGGGTTTGTCATAAATAGCTCTTATTGTTTTGAGATACGTTCCATCAATACCAAATTTATTGAGAGTTTTTAGCATGAAGGGCTGTTGAATTTTGTCAAAGGCCTTTTCTGCATCTATTGAGATAATCATGTGGTTTTTGTCTTTGGTTCTGTTTATATGCTGGATTACGTTTATTGATTTGCGTATGTTGAACCAGCCTTGCATCCCAGGGATGAAGCCCACTTGATCATGGTGGATAAGCTTTTTGATGTGCTGCTGGATTCGGTTTGCCAGCATTTTACTGATGATTTTTGCATTGATGTTCATCAGGGATATTGGTCTAAAATTGTCTTTTTTTGTTATGTCTCTGCCAGGTTTTGGCATCAGGATGATGTTGGCCTCATAAAATGAGTTAGGGAGGATTCCCTTTTTCTATTGATTGGAATACTTTCAGAAGGAATGGTACCTGCTCCTCCTTGTACCTCTGATAGAATTCGACTGTGAATCCATCTGGTCCTGGACTTTCTTTGGTTGGTAGGCTATTAATTAATACCTCGATTTCAGAACCTGTTATTGGTCTATTCAGAGATTCAACTTCTTCCTGATTTAGTCTTTGGAGAGTGTATGTGTCCAGGAATTTATCCATTTCTTCTAGGTTTTCCAGTTTATTTGTGTAGAGGTGTTTATAGTATTCTCTGATGGTAGTTTGTATTTCTGTGAGGTTGGTGGTGATATCCCCTTTATCATTTTTTATTGCATCTATTTGATTCTTCTCTCTTTTCTTCTTTATTAGTCTTGCTAGCGGTCTATCAATTTTGTTGATCTTTTCAAAAAACGAGCTCCTGGATTCATTGATGTTTTGAGGGTTTTTTGTGTCTCTATCTCCTTCAGTTCTCCTCTGATCTTAGTTATTTCTTGCCTTTTGAATGTGTTTGCTCTTGCTTCTCTAGTTCTTTTAATTGTGATCTTAGGGTGTCGATTTTAGATCTTTCCTGCTTTCTCTTGTGGGCATTGAGTGCTATAAATTTCCCTCTACACACTGCTTTAAATGTGTCCCCGAGATTCTGGTATGTTGTGTCTTTGTTCTCATTGGTTTCAAAGAACATCTTTATTTCTGCCTTCATTTCGTTATATACCCAGTAGTTATTCAGGAGCAGGTTGTTCAGTTTCCATGTAGTTGAGCGGTTTTGATTGAGTTTCTTAATCTTGAGTTTTAGCTTGATTGCACTGTGATCTGAGAGACAGTTTGTTATAATTTCTATTCTTTTACATTTGCTGAGGGGCGCTTTACTTCCAACTATGTGGTCAGTTTTGAAATAAGTACGATGTAGTGCTGAGAAGAATGTATATCCTATTGATTTGGGATGGAGAGTTCTGTAGATATCTATTAGGTCTGCTTGGTGCAGAGTTGAGTTAAATTCCTGGATATCCTTGTTAACTTTCTGTCTCGTTAATCTGTCTAATGTTGACAGTGGGGTGTTAAAGTATCCCATTATTATTGTGTGGGGGTCTAAGTCTCTTTGTAAGTCTCTAAGGACTTGCTTTATGAATCTGGGTGCTCCTGTATTGGGTGCATATATATTTAGGATAGTTAGCTCTTCCTGATGAATTGATCCCTTTACCATTATGTAATGGCCTTCTTTGTCTCTTTTGATCTTTGTTGGTTTAAAATCTGTTTTATCAGAGACTAGGATTGCAACCCTGCCTTTTTTTTTTTTTCCATTTGCTTGGTAGATCTTCCTCCATCCCTTTGTTTTGAGCCTATATGCGTCTCTGTGCGTGAGATGGGTCTCCTGAATATAGTAAACTGATGGGTCTTGACTCTTTTTCCAATTTGACAGTCTGTGTCTTTTACTTGGAGCATTTGGCCCATTTACATTTAAGGTTAATATTTTTATGTGTGAACTAGATCCTGTCATTATGATGTTAGCCGATTATTTTGCTCGTTAGTTGATGCAGTTTCTTCCTAGCATTGATGGTCCTTACATTTTGGCTTGTTTTTGCAGTGACTGGTACCAGTTGTTTAAAGCTGGAGGCATCACACCACCTGACTTCAAACTATACTACAAGGCTACAGTAACCAAAACAGCATGGTACTGGTACCAAAACAGAGATATAGACCAATGGAACAGAACAGAGCCCTCAGAAATAATACTACACATCTATAACCATCTGATCTTTGACAAACCTGACAAAAACAAGAAATGGGGAAAGGATTCCTTATTTAATAAATGGTGCTGGGATAACTGGCTGGCCATAAGTAGAAAGCTGAAACTGGATCCCTTCCTTACACCTTATACAAAAATTAATTCAAGATGGACTAGAGACTTAAATGTTAGACCTAAAACCATAAAAACCCTAGAAGAAAACCTAGGCAATATCATTCAGGACATAGGCATGGGCAAGGACTTCATGTCTAAAACACCAAAAGCAATGGCAACAAAAGCCAAAATAGAAAAATGGGATCTAATTAAACTAAAGAGCTTCTGCACAGCAAAAGAAACTACCATCAGAGTGAACAGGCAACCTACAGAATGGGAGAGAATTTTTGCAATCTACTCATCTGACAAAGGACTAATATCCAGAATCTACAAAGAACTCAAACAAATTTACAAGAAAAAAACAAACAACCCCATCAAAAAGTGGGCAAAGGATATGAACAGACACTTCTCAAAAGAAGACATTCATACAGCCAACAGACACATGAAAAAATGCTCATTGTCACTAGCTAACAGAGAAATGCAAACCAAAACCACAATGAAATACCGTCTCACACCAGTTAGAATGGCAATCGTTAAAAAGTCAGGAAATAACAGGTACTGGAAAGGATGTGGAGAAATAGGAACACTTTTACACTGTTGGTGGGACTGTAAACTAGTTCAACCATTGTGGAAGACAGTGTGGTAATTCCTCAAGGATCTAGAACTGGAAATGCCATTTGACCCAGCCATCCTATTATTGGGTAAATACCCAAAGGATTATAAATCATGCTGCTCTAAAGGCACATGCACATGTATGTTTATTGTGGCACTATTCACAATATCAAAGACTTGTAACCAACCCAAATGTCCATCAGTCACAGACTGGATTAAGAAAATGTGGCACATATACAACATGGAATACTATGTAGCCATTAAAAAGGACGAGTTCCTGTCCTTTGCAGGGACATGGATGCAGCTGGAAACCGTCATTCTCAGCAATCTATCGCAAGAACATAAAACCAAACCCTTCATGTTATCACTCATAGGTGGGAATTGAACAATGAGAACACTTGGACACAGGAAGGGGAACATCACACACTGGGGCCTGTTGTCTGGTGGGGGGAGGGGGGAGTAATAGTATTAGGAGATATACCTAATGTAGATGACAAGTTAATGGGTACAGCACACCAACATGGCACATGTATATATATGTAACAAACCTGCACATTGTGCACTTGTACCCTAGAACATAAAGTATAATGTTAAAAAAAGGTGAGACTATAAAGTATATGTTGTAGCTAAAAAACAAATGTTGATGACTCTCTCCAACATGGAAGGAGAATTAGCAAATTCATTAACTGCACTTCTGCTTACACTTCTAATTCCGGGCTGAAATTACTATAGAATCTCTTTCCTAAAAAACTCATATATTCATTCAATTTTTTTCCATGCAATTATCCCACAACTAGTTTTGAATAGCTACTGTTATAACGGATGCACAGATGAATGAAACATTGTTCTTGCTGTTGAAGAGCTTTAGTAGTAGAAAGATAGAATGAAGCTATGGACAGATGCACAAATGATGACAATGGCCAACAGTATGCTAAGCGCCTTGAGAGGGTATAAATAAGGAACTGTAGGAATTAAGAGACACGAAAAAATGCTGATGGCAGGGAGGTCGTGAAGTCTCATGTAGAAGGCATTTCTTTTTTTTCCTGAAAATGATTGAAGGGTGTGTAAGATTTCAACAGGTGAGGCTAGAGGAGATTTCAAGTTTAGGTATAAGTAAAAGCAACATGGTCAAGGGTTATGAGAATGAAACGGATCACCCACAGAGGAATATTAAATTGAGCTTAATGATTCATTATGTTTAAAGCTTTCAAAGTGCAGACTTCACATATATCTTACAGCCAGTTCATAACGTTTAACTGTTAGCAAAGTGATTTTTTTTAAGCTCCAACTTGACTTGCTGTCATTCTTTAATTGTTCAGATTAAGTTTATTCTAGCTTCTACAATTTTCCATAATCTCTGTGGATAATAGTATCTTGAATTTAAACGGTACTTCTCTTCCCTATGAGTTCAAAGCACCTTTAAGGTAATATATATCTCCTTCTTATCCTTTGGGAATTAGGGAATGTCAGGAAATTTCTTAAAGCTGAAGAAAGAAAAAGATTAGAGACCCACCATCACAGGGCGTAGTGGGAAGGGACCCCTCCTCCTAACTCCTTGCCATTCACTTCCTACTTTAGACTGGATTGTCTCAGTCTCAATTGGATACTATGTTATGGGCCTTAAAAATCTTATAATATTTGTATTTTTAGTAGAGACGAGCATGGTTGTGTGTACCTGTAATCCCAGCTACTCGGGAGGCTGAGGCGGGAGAATAGCTCAAACCTGGGAGGCGGAGGTTGCAGTGAGCTGAGAGTGTGCCACTACACTCCACCCTGGCGACAGAGTGAGACTTTGTCTCAAAAAAACAAACAAACAAACAAAAAAACTCATAATATTTCAGGGCAAGAGTACTATGTGGGATGATAGTTGAGTAAGCTATATTAAAATCAAAGGAAAAAAAATCAACAACTACAGGAACAACACTGATAAAAGCATCTATGACTTACCAGGCACCTGTTAGTGTCAGACACTGGCTCTAATAATTATTACAATGCAAGGTAGGTGTTATTATTTCCATGTAGAGATAAGGAAGATGAAGTTTAGACCAGGCAATTAACTTGTCCAAGTTCACACAGCTAATAAATGGCAAAGTGGTGTTCTAACCAGTTGCATATCAGGCGAAACCCCTACTGTTTCCATTATGAAGCATTGACTCCTAAAGTAGTAGCTCTTTACCTTTATTTTTTTTTAAGTTACAGAGTCATTTGAGAATCTGATGAAGTATAGATATACATGTGCATGTAAATATTTACATACAGTTTTGGGAGATTCACAGACTTCCTGATGCCCACCCATGGCTGTGAATTAGCTCGTGGATCTCATGTGAAGAACCCTGGCTCTGAAGGTATCATTGAATTATATCATAGTGTGTGGTTAAGCATATGAGCTCTGGGCTCAAATCCCAATCCTGCTACTTACTGGATGATAAACCTTATTACATTTACTTAACTTCTCTGTGTCTTGGTTTCCTCACATGTGAAATGGGGCTGATAACAACGATACTTAAGAAGATTAAATGAATTAATATATACGAAGTACTTAGAATACTTCTATTTTAAGGTTTTATTAAGTGTTGGCAAATATATATAGGTATACAGTTAATATAGTTAATTAGATTATTTTACATTGATATTATTTTCTTTATCATATTTACTACTGGAAATAGTCAAAAACAAATTCTGAAACCAAAAGTTTTTTTTTTATAGACAGAATCTCTGTCACCCAGGCTGGAGTGCAGTGGTGTGATCTCGGCACACTCGCAACCTCTGCCTCCTGGGTTCAAGCGATTGTCCTGCCTCAGCCTCCCGAGCAGTTGGGATTACAGGTGTGTGCTACCATGCCTGGCTAACTTTTGTATTTTTAGTAGAGATGGGGTTTCACCATGTTGGCCATGCTGGTCTTGAACTCCTGGCCTCAAGTGATCTACCTTCCTCGGCCTCCCAAAGTACTGGGATTACAGGTGTGAGCCATCACACCCAGCCATGAAACCAAAAGTTGAAAGATTTATAGAGGACTATGACCATTCAGTTGGATTTGTATAACTGGAAGGTCTAGTTAGTGAGTAATTTATATATCCCTGATTTAATGGCTTTGTCAGTTTTTCAGTTAAAGGTTTTGCTCTGTAGATCTGACAGGAATATATGAGAGCCACTAGATACAGTTGATGCTTTCATATTTTAGCTGTAGACACATAGGGCATATTTTCTTCTTAAAAAGCCAATGTTCCTTTTAGAAAAACAAATGGTAACATTAAAAATGATTGGAAATTAACTTATGATTACTTTTTCCTTTTTACATGATGTGAAACATTATTTAAGCCAATATAAAATTCTACTTTCTCATGAGCAATACTGAAGAGCTTATGAAAACATATCTTATCTCCAGCAATTAGAAGAAGCATGGTAGTAGGGAAAGAGAAGGGAAAAAGGATTTTCCTGGCTTCTGTGATCTGCATATGGAGACCTTTCGGTGTCAGGTATGACATTAGTAATGTATAATTAAACACAAAGGATGTGGGATTTTTCTTTCTCTGCTGTGCTGCTGAAGATTTGGGTGTTTTATTACTGGAAAATATAACTCTATTTTGTCTATGGTGTGGTTACTTGTTTCACAAGTGAGATCATTTCCTTAGGGGTTAGAGGTCTGCTACATAAACGTAAATGTGATGTTGTGAGACTGATAATTTAAAACAATAAAAAAATTTCTCTTCCTTGACAGCTTTTTTACTTTCAAGTGTGAGTTTATTTAAAAGCTGAGAATTTAAGTCTGTATCAGTTTGTTTTGAAACATCATCTTCAAATCTATTATAGTGGAGAAAGGATAGACATTTGATGCATTCTTTATTGAGAGTGGTAATTATTGAGGAAAACCTGAAATTAGATTCTTAACTCACAACATTCAACCATAAAAGCACTAAATGAAGATACGGATGAGTATTTATACAAATATAAAAATGAGAAAAGTACTTCTAAATGTGATATTAAAAGCAGAAATTATAAAGGAAAAGATTGATAGATTTGATTATAAAAAGTCAAAACTTCTGTATCTTAAAATATCAAACATTAAAATCAAATTGCAGCCATTTTCAATATGTGACATAAATGGATAATTTTACAAAGCAGTAAGAAAAGATGAACACCTGAAAAGAAGATGAGTGGAGGATTTGAAATAATTTATAAAAGAAGACATTAAAATGGCTGCTATGTGCCTGTTCTACAGAAGAATGCTTAAACATGTAGCACAAGCTTACCAGTAATGAAAATGCAATTCAAAACACTTAGGTACTATTTTTGCCTGTCAAATTGTTAAGAAAAAAACAAAACAAAACAAAAATGGATACTTTCTGTTGTTGGAAATTCTATGTGCTGATGGTATTTCAGACTGCTATTGTGTTTCTGGAAGGAAATACATATAAAAGGCTATTAAATTTTAGAGAGTCTTTGACCCAACAAGTTATATCTATGAACCAAGAAAAATTGTGGACATACGAAAGAATTAAGCTATAAGAAGTTTCATTGTATTATTGTTCATAATGAGAAAAAAGTTGAAAATAATCAAAATGCCCCCAAACAAGGAATTGGTTAAGAGTATTAGTTTCCTATGGCTGCCGTTGTTAATCACCACAAACTTAGTGGCTTAAAACAACACAAATTTATTATTTTACAGTTCAGTAGGTCAGGACTCTGACATGGGTGTCACTGGGCTAAAATGAAGGTCTTGGCAAGCCTGTGTTCCTTCCTAGGGGCTCTGGGGAGAATCCATTTCCTTGCCCTTTCCAGCTCCCGGAGGCTGTATACATTCCTTGGCTTGGAAACAATGCAGTGAATGCATCTGCAGGAGGAGTTTTCTTTTTGAAAGGCTCTGCCCTTGCCACCCCTATTGACTCAGACTGACAACTGGAGTCAAATTTCAGCATACCCTGAGTGGAGAATTATGGTTTTTGCTCTGGGAGAAAGTAGCTGATATGCCAAAGGAATCACAGAAACTGGAGGGTTTGTACCAGCCCAAACTGAGAGAACACATGTGCAATTGTGTCGTGAGGGTGCTAGCCTTGGGGACCAAGGTGCTCCAACCTCCCTCAGCCACTCATTCCTGTGGTCATATCCCAGACCTTGATAGCTCCAGCATTTGCATCCCCTCCCTCATCTCACTTTCATGGATCCTTCTATATTACTGTCCCTATTTCCAGTTCACTCTCTTTAGTAGCCTCGACTACTGATCCTTTGATCCCACCAGGACACCCAAACCATTGCTCATACCTCCCTTTCACTCTTTCTCACTCTCTCCTCTATTTACACAACTTAAAACTCCACTGTCCAATGTATGGACAGAGAAACTCATAAAGTGGGTATCATTCAGACTTTCCTTGCCATTCTGGTGCTGACACAATGAACCCATGACCAAAGTGACCATGTAGTAGGGCTGGAGGCCTCGAGAGAGGGATTGATCTAATGAAATGGTATTTACACAATCCGGCCTCAGACCAAGGTGCCTGGTATTAGGGGCTCCTTGTCACCAAAGCAATCCAGCTACCACCACTGCTGAGTGCCCCCTTACCAGCAGCAGAGATTCATGCTCAGCTCTTAGTATGGCACCATTTCAATTACACCCTGACAGGGGCAACAATTATTTTTTTCTAAAATTAAAAATTTTATATATATATATATTTTAGAGATGAGGTCTTGCTCTGTAGCTCAGGCTGAGCTCCTGTGGTGTGATGATAGCTCACTGCAGCCTCCAACTCCTGGGCTCTGGCGATCCTCCCACCTCAGCCTCCTGAGTAGCTGGTACTACAGGCACGTGTCACTGTGCCCAGCTAATTTTTTAAAAATTTATTTTTTGTAGAGATAGAGTCTTACTATGTTGCCCTGTCTGGTCTCTAACTCTTGGCTGCAAGTGATCCTCCTGCCTTGGCCTCCCAAAGGGCTAGGATTACAGGCATGAGCCACCACACTAGGCCTCATTTCTTATAATTGATTTCTACTCCAGATGTGGATTTACCTTCCTTACTAGCAGTGCATCTAGGAACACATTGATTGATCCATTGATATGATGTTTACACAACATAGCTTCAGACCAAGGGATATATTTTATCCCAGAGGAAGTGAAACCAGGGGCAATGACCATTGGGTCCATTATCCGAAAATAGCCAACCTAATGGAAGGGCAGAGTAGCCTAACAGAGGCTTAGGAAAGGTGGCAGTTGAGAAAAAACTTCTGGTAGTTTGAGATGTTGAAGCAATGGCCAATATTATGAGACTGTGTCTCCCGAAACCAGAATATGAGAATCTACAGGGGTGAAGGAGCAGGAATGGTCCCTCTTACAAAGATCCCCTGTGACTCTTTTGTACAATATGTCCTTTTCATCTCTGTAATGTTAGATTCTGATGGGTACAGAGGCCTTGGTTCAGGATCAGGGAGGGTGGGGAACTGCTTCTTCCCAGGAGAAAGTAAGACAGTAAGAGCTCCATCCAACCGGAAGATGAGAATAATATGGCCAATTTAGATTTCTCATGTCAGTGGACCAGAAAGCAAAGAACAGACTTATTATACTGGGATGGGGTGATTATAACTGACCTTATTTACCAAAAGGAAAGCAGAGGATAGCTGGGGTGTTGTTATACAATGTGAACAGGGAGGAGTATATATGGAATCCAGAGGATTCACTGGGTATCGCCTGGACTTTCTGTGCCCAAGGACAATGGTAAATGAGCAGTTGCAGCAATCATGACCTGATAAAGGCAAGGCAGTGAGAGACTTGGGCTCCCTGGGGATGAAAGTATGGGTGACTGTACCAGGAGAGAAACCAAGAGCAGTCAAATTCCTGGCCAAAGTTGAGAAAATTCTGGAATGAGTGGCAGAGAAGGGAGATGACATATTTCCATGTGGGAATAACTGTGGCAGAAGAGACTGTAGCCTTTTTTCGTTCACTCTTTTGCCTTAAGCTTTTTTAGAAATTGTGCCTGGCCACCAACTTGGAGGTGATGCTGACTCCACCCCCAACCTAAGCTCTGTGGGGAATATGTGAGGACAGGGCTATTCTCATGAAAATGGAGATATCATATTTACTATAGAGGCCAGTTGCAATGGGAGAGCACTAATGACTCTATGTCCCACATATTTAAGTATACCTCAGATGATCTCTGCCTCATTTGTTCTTAGGCCACTTAATCCTTGAGCTGCATGGGCTACAACCAACTTCGCATAGGCACCACCCAATGTCGCCTTAGCTTATACCCTCACAACGTATCTCTCATATTCCACCTCTTCTCTTCCTCATGGCCACTGGAGTGTCAGATGCCAAAGATCTTCCTAGTGCCCACACATAATTCAGAAGTGGAGATGGGACAGGGTAAAAGCTGACCAACGAGAGACAGAAGCTAGTGTAAACATTCGCCTTTGCCTGCCTGGGTGGACTAGACTGAGACATGGCAGTACAGTTCAGAGGGTGGTTCCATGAGTTCAGACATCCACTGCAACTCATACCAGAGGCGGCCATTATGGCAGTGCACCCTCTAGAGACTTCTTCCCTGCCTCTCTCCTCCTTTCCCCTGCTTCTCTGGTATCATAGTGCTTAATAAAATAGTAGCATCTCAGCTTGTTCTTCAGACTTTGCTTTTCAGAAACAATTGCTAAAAAAAGCAGGTTATACAATATTATCATTTTGTTTATATTGTGTACATGCACATGTACATTTAAACACACAGGAAGAAGAATACTAGAACATATTTGTTTTCTTTTTTAAAAAAATCTGTTTTATTTTAAGTTCTGGGATACATGTGCAATGTGCAGGATGTGCAGGTTTGTTACATAGGTAAACGCGTGCTATGGTGGTTTGCTGCACCTATCAACCCATCACCTAGGTACTAAGCCCAGCATGCATTAGCTATTTATCCTGATGCTCTCCCTCCCCTTGCCCCCGCCGACAGGCCCCAATGTGTTTTCTTCCCTTTCCTGTGTCCATGCTAGAACACATTTTAACACTAAATGTTAACAGGAGCTATTCCTGGTGATTGTTTATTTTCTTCCTTTTATTTAATTATAGTTCTATAGCTTTAACACTTTACAATGAATGTTAAAGGACAAAAATTATTAATAAAATAATAGAACTTTGTTTTTAAGAAATATGAATGATGAAACTTTTTCCTACATATGATCTATAATATACTTTATTTTGCCATTTTTTAAAGAATATTGGTACCCCTAAAGATAGGTGACAGTAGCAGTTATAATTTTCACATGTTGTTTCAGATGTGAAGACTTCTTTTAATGATTGAAACTTTTTTCTAGTTAGTAGAAATTTCTATATTTGGACTTTTTATATCTGAAACATGAGTTCACATAAGATAGTTAATCGAATGCTATATCTGTTAAATCAAGGTTTACAATTGAAATAATATGTATTTAATTCATGCAATTGCACATTCATGTATCCTTCTCATATTCATTAATAAGTTTTTGTGTTAGACTGTGTTTTGAGCATTGAAAATGCAAAGAATTAAGACATGTTCTCTGTACTCAAGAACTCACCATTGAGAGGGGAAGTTCTCTTAATGTTAGTTATCTTCTCTCACAGTTCTCCATCCATCCATCCATCCATCCACCCACCCACTCACCCACTCACTCAGTCTTTAATGATGGTCTATTGTGTTCCAGAAACTGCAAAAGGCATGAAAAGTAGATGTTGCCTTATCAAAATGAATCTTGGGCACTTGAAGCTGATGTGGAATAATTTTCTAACATATGGAGTTTGTATAGAATATGATTTCAATAAGTGTATTCACTCAGCATGTGTTTGCTCAGGTGCTTCCTATGTGCTGGTACGGTGCTGGATGAATAGATAAATCTGGGCCTAAGGACCTGGATTATATATAGGACCTGGGAACTATACCTAGCTCAGTGTTTGAGGAGCCTATGTGTGGAAGAAGTAACAGATGAGGTTAGAGGGAGAGGAACATTATGGAGAACTTTCAGCACTGTGGTAAATAAGGTAGATAGACTCTCACAGGACAATGGGGATCCAGAGAAGAGTTTGAAGCAGGTACAGGATTCTGTCTTCATTAGAGAGACCACTCCGGCACCAATGTGGAGGCAGTGGCAGCTCTGGAATGTCTGTATCTAGCAGGTTTAAGGAGCAGCAATCTGTTGGGGGGAATTTGGAAATTATCTTGGAGCAGTGTTTTCATAGCAGTACCCAATTCTAACCTATAGTGAATGCTTACTAGGGATGGAAGTGTTTAATGGGAGGGAATGACAGAAACTCATATTAGCAGGGGGAGGCTGAAAGCTTCCAGTGATGGAGGAGGAAGTGAGGCTAGAGCAGGGTGATTAGTTAGGAAATTATAGAACAGGTCTGAATTAACAGAGGCTGTAGAGATGGAAGGGAAGTAACAGATAAGAGGGGTTAAAATTAGTTTGTTCAGTGATAATGAGTTTCTACAAAGAGACAAGAGGAATTTGGAGGCAAGGCCAGGAAAGAGTGGGCTGGATTGGAGTGTGGGGCTGGCAATGGGCTTCTCTACTTGTCTTGCCTCATGGTGCAGGAAGTGATTGGAAAGAAAAGTGAGGCCAAGGGAGGCTTTTTTTTTTTTTTTTTTTTTTTTTTGAGATGGAGTCTCGCTCTGTTGGCCAGGCTGGAGTGCAAGGGGAGGTTATTTTTAAGGTAAGAGGAATAACAGCATATTTGATGCTAGAGGGACTGATTCTGTAGAATGGGAAATTTGACTGAGGTAGGTTTACAAAAAGGAAGAATTGATGGTATAATGTTCTTAAGTAAGTGAGGGGGATGGGTCTTGTGCAAAGTGGAGGAGTGGGTCCTGGATGGGAGTGCAGAGTCTGTCTACAGTTGTAGATGGGAGGTGGAGTGTGCAAGTGCAGATGTGGTAGGTGGGTGGATGTGGTGGAGGGAGTCTGCAAAAGTCCCATTCTGATTACTTCAATTTCCTCAGTGCATAGGGAGCCAGGTCATCAGCTCAAAGTGAGAATGTGGAGTGGGTATTGCAGGTTTGTGGAAAGAGAAGAAAGTATGAAACAGTCATTTAGGAGAACAGGGAAAATGAAAGAACTAAGGAAATGTAATACTGATTGCCAGGAGGCATTCAAGACCCATTTGAGGTTTATGGTCATGAATTAAGGCCAAGGAGTTGTGTGATTTTTCTTAGATGCCTATGATGAGTTACAGGTGAAGACTTTATTTTAACTAGGGTGGTAGTTTTGCTGAGCAAACATAACCAAGTGATAAAGGGACACTGGAGTTGAAAGTGTAGGCACAGCAGTGATTGAAAATAAGTGATTATGTACAAAAATTAGCTGGGTGTGGTGCCAGGCACCTGTAATCCCAGCTACTTGGGAGACTGAGGCAGGAGAATTGCTTGAACCCAGAAGGTGGAGGTTGTGGTGCGCCAAGATTGCGCCACTGCACTCCAGCCTGGTTGACATCTCTAAATAAATAAATAAATAAATAAATAAGAAAATAAATGATTATGGAATTCAAGCTTGGTGAGTGGGGGGAAGTTAAGGCATGAAAAGACCAAGGAAGTGTGAAAAGGTGGTAGGGTCAAAGAATTGGAGTTCCTGCAGAGTTGAAGGATTTGTACTACAGGGTCTGGAGAGACGACTGAAATGGAGATTATGAAGGAGATGCCCCTAATGCTGATGACAGGTCTAGGGAACGACCACGGTGGGTGGAGGGGAGTAGGAGATGAGTGAAGTAGTGTGAAGGACAAACTATTGAGGTGAAGGAGAAGAGTTTAAGGAATTGAGAGGCTACAAGGATATTGAAATCACCAATTATTAAGACAAAAATAGTGAAACGTAACAATAAGCTAGGGTTTAAATTATCAAGAAATGAGAGTGTTCCTCAAAAAACTAAGCATAGAATTACCATATGACCCAGCAATTTCACTCCTAGGAACATACCCAAAGATATTGAAAGCCAGGACTAGAACAGACTCTTGTACAGCATTATTCTCAATAACCAAAGGGTGGATCCATACTACAATGTGACAAACCTTACACCACAATGTGATAAACCTTGAGGACATTGTGCTAAGTGAAATAAGCCAGATCAAATGACAAATATCGTATGATTTTAGTTACATAATATACCTAGAATAGGCAAATCCATGGAGACAGAAAGTAGATTAGAAGTTACCAGGGGCTAGAGAGAGAGGGGAATGAGGAGTTGTTGCTTAATGATTATAGAGTTTCTGTTTAAGTTGATGAAAAAGTTTTAGAAATACATAGTAGTGATGATTGCACAACATTGTGAATATAATTAATGCCACTGAATTATACAATTAAAAATGGTTAAAATGGCAAAGTTCGCTGCCTACATTTACAACAATTTTTCAAATTAATAATGCAATATACCCCAAATCATTGAACTGTACATTTTAAACGGTAAATTCTATGGTATGGAAATTATATCTCAATAAAGTGGTTAATAAAAAAGAAGTGAAATGAGGGGACTGTGCAAATGATCATGAGAGGCGCAGAACAGTGAGAGGCAGTGAGTGGCCTTGTGGGGTGACATGAGATGCAGACCTTCCATTGGGTTGGGGAGCAGGGGTGGGCAGAATGGTCTAGCAGCTTCATTATGTAGAAAACCTATCACATAGAAACCTCCAGCCCTAGACCACATCTAACGGACCAAATTGCAACCGGAAAGATTTGGTGGGAACCCCATAAAAGTCTGTTCTTATGACAAAGTTCATTCTAAGTCCACAGGTCAGAAAATCAAGCAAGTTGCAATTACCTTTCTCCCACCCACCCCACTTCGGGGAAATCCTGTTCCTACATGTCCTTTACCAGATGCAGGGGGTAGGTTTGCCCCTGTCCTGCACCAACAGAGTCAGACTCAGATATGACTCTGATGTTAGAATTATCAGAAAGAAAATTTAACTAGTAATGATTAATATATTAAAGTATCCAGTGGAAAAGGGGGATAGCATGGATGAACATATAAGGGTATTGGCAGAGAGATCGAGACCATAAAAAGGGAACAAAAGGAAATACTGGAGATGAAGAACACAATGAAAGACTAATAACTTTGTTATTCTCAGTAGTAGATGTGACTGTGCTGAGGAAATAGGGTTCTTGAACACAAGTCAGTAGAAATTGCCCCAACTGAAGCACAAAGGAAAAAAAAGTGAAAACCAAGACAAAACAAAAATAAACTCAGAGCATACTATCCAAGAGCTGTGGGACAATATCAACCTAATAGTTATATAATTGGAAGCCCAGTCAGAAAACAGGCAAGGAGACTGAAGATTATTTGAAGAGATGATGAATAGAGTGAACATTTTATCCCTAGTGGAGGAATGAAAGGCTTTGTACTTTTCTTTGTCAGCCTGGGCCTACATTTGCAGTCTGATTCTTTGTTTCATTAATCTGATCTACTTGGACAAACTTACCTTTCTAATTCAAGTTTTAGAATGTGATGTATTCATTTATTCCATTTAAAATACCTATGAAGTATCTACTATGGGCTGGAACTGGGAGTTACTTTCTGGATTGATTTTATGGTCTAAATGGAGACCAGAGTAGCTAGTCTCTAGTTCTGTGGTCAGGGAAAAGAGCAGGACTTTGGAAAGAAGATAGCCATGGGTCTAAATTCTGGCCCTGCCATTTAATGTCTGGATCATATCTGAGCACAGCAGTACCTAGTTTACTAGGCTGTTGAGAGGATTACAGTAAAGTAATTGTTCTTACTGTGAAATACTTGGTTTGGAGTGGTCCCAGGCCTTCCCAGGTTTCCTTCCTATTTTTCAGGTGATGATGAACTGGTTGTCAGGGTAGAGAAGTACTAATGTAAAGTGTTGCATGGCACATAGTTGGCACTCAGCAAATGTCAGTGCACCTCCTATACCCTAACTAAACCTGGACTCACCCCCAAATCCTAATCATTGCCAGATGCATCCCCGAGGGCAAAGCTGATTTCCTCTTTGTTATGATTGATGTGGGGGATGGATGGAGTCAGAAGAGAGAAGGTCTCCAAGTGAGTCAGAACCTGGATGGGCTATGCTGCCTGTCTCATTTACCAGGGATTACAGGGGGCCTGTCTAATTTACCAGGAATTACAGGGGCTTAAGACTTTGTTACCCTTCCTTCTAGCTTCTCTCAGCACCTAGAGACCCAGGGCTTTAGCCCAAGGCAACATACGAGGCAGTCCCTGCCCTGTCAGAGGGGATAGTGCTCTCTTCTAATTTCTCTGCCCCTAGACAGCCACATGTTTGTTGGATTTTTTGTGAACACACATACAAAAGATTATATAGTATAAGACATTTATAAATTGACCTTTCAAAAGTAGTTGAATTGGCAAAATTTGATAGTTAACTGGTGATGGGGCTGATAGATACGGAAAGGTTTCTACATTATTCTCTGTACTTTTGGATGTTAAAAAACTGAGTCCTTGGTGGTTTACCTGTGCTGTCTATATCAATTGTACCTTTGACAGGAGAGTGACCTTGTAATATATTAATATATTCTTGGCATTCATATTTAGAGAGATGATTAAACTTGACCAGTTCAGCAAATATCCCATATCAATGTTCCCACAGGATTTGACTAATTACAGTGAATTACAATGCAAAAAGAAATCCAGCATAGAGTATTTTAAATGTTTATTCTGTATTTATTTGGACTTTTTGGGGTTATTTTATTGATAGTCTATGGGATAGGTGATTTTTTTTTTTTTTGGTCCGAGTGAACTTGAGAAACATATAGGCGTATTTGACTTTTTATAGTGTTTACAGAGAGCAATACAGTCACAGTGTGTGTGGTTATGTACTGAACCACTTGAAAGCACAGCTGTTGGGCAGAGTGGTAGCTCCCTAGCTGTTTGAGTTAGATACACCACATCTTACTACAATAAATAGTAAATATTTAGAGGATTAAAACCATATCTTACATTGTGGGAGAATAGAATAGAACTAATTATTGGGACTTCTGGGGGCATTTGTCAATTTGGGTTATAGTTTTTGCTTTGTCCACCAGATCACTTTATTAAAAAAGATGTAAGTACTTCTCCAGGAAGGTATTTAAGGGTAAGTGGATAATAAGAACTATTTATTTTCTTAATTGGCATCTAGAGAGGGATGCATTGGTGTCCCAGGGTGCCCTGGGCAGCAGGATGTGGGCTGTGGTGGGATGTGGGGTGCGGTGTTGGGGAATGGAGTGGGTAAGAGCGTGTGCATGTGCATGTGTGCAGGATGCTGACCCAATGTGAAAGCGAAGGCTCGATTCAGATGTCTTCAGCTGAAATACAACATTTCAACTAAGCTGATAAAATCATGAATAAGGTAGTTCATGAGGGAATGTTAGTGTAGAAAAATCTCCAGAGTGGCACTATTTTAAAGAGTAAAGATGGAACAACTTTTATGATGTAGCTTGCCCGGCTGGTTTATGTTGGAGCTGGGACTAGGACCCAGGTAATTGGCACTTCTTGCCTGATGCCCCAAGACACTTCCTGATCAAGTTCATGGCATTGTACCAGGTATTAGGGGATGGTGGTGTAATTCCAGTCTCTTGCCCTCTGGGAGATTATAGTCATGTAACATGTGGCTAGAGCAGTGTTTTTCAAATATCTTTTTTTTTAGAGGGGAAACTTGCCCCCCTCATTGAATCTTCTGTGGAAAACTAAAATATAAAATAGACGAAAGTCAGAGCTGCTCTGAGTGTGTGTGTATACGTGTGGGGGTCCCAAGCCTTGCCACCCCAGCCTACTCCTCACAGCTCCTTCTCCTTCTTGGACGATAGGGCTCCAGGGAACAGCTGGGAAGTTTGTGGTCTATCCTCAGGCTCCTATGTTGGAAGGGACTGTGAGGCACAGGGATGGGAGTGTGCAGAGAGAGGGCTCTGTGGGTCTTATTGCCTGCCTGCTGTTTCCACTGGACAGGGGTTTGATGAAGATGACATGTCCTCCCAGTGCAGCATCTATTTCCTTCAGTGATGGGGGAGCAGGGCATGACTGACTTCTGCAGGGGTACCTGAGTAACTAATGGTGGCACAGCTTTTTCCAGGCTTGCTGGACTTTTCTTGTAGAATTTCATTTATTCATTCATTGGTTTAATTATTTATTCACTCATTTGTGAGATATTTACTGAGTTCTTGTTATGAGAAAAATGCTGAACTCACATACTCTGGGGGAGGGGACCAATAGATCAGCCTGAAAACTGCCTTCCTTGAGGGCTTCCTGAACAGACTTTGACAACCATTCTGAAGAGGGCAGGTGAACCAGCTCTCAACATAGACACCACTGGCCAACCCGTGTTGCCAACTCTTTCTGGACATTGAAGGCTCCTGGCTCCTCTTCACCAACACTAGAAACATACAACTGCAAGTGAACTGTATCTTGGAGGAAGAGCTCAGGTCAAACTGTTGTATTTTTGGATCAAATGCTGGCTTTATTCTAGCATGAGGAAGACTTTGGGTGTGAATGAATTTAGAGTAAGGACGGCAAGAACATCAGAGAGCCCCAGAATGGCTATTGCTATTTTCACAGGCTCTAGATGCTATTTCAAAAAGCGAAGTATGTATAGCATGGCAGATATTGAGGAAATTAATGTATATCTTCTTTTTTGCTTAAAAAACTTCATGTTGTGGCCTGTAATAGTTCATTTGCTTATTTTTATTTTTAAATTTTTTGCAGGATTCTTTATATTAAAGTAAGACATATACAACATGGAATTTACCATTTTAACCATTTTTAAGTGCACAGTTAATGGCATTAAGTCCATTTACATTGTTGGGTAACCATTGCTACCATCCATCTCCAGAGCTTTTTTCATCTTCCAAAATTGAAACTCTATATTCATTAAACAATAAATCTCCATTCCCCACTCTCTCTGCCCCTGGCAACTACCCTTCTTCTTTCTGTCTCTATACATTTGACTACTCTAGGTATCTCATATAAGTAGAATCATACAGACAGTATTTGTTCTTTTGAGACTGGCTTATTTCACTTAGCATAATATCCTTAAGGCTCACCTATGTAATAGAATATGTCATATTTCCTTTTTATGGCTGAATAATATTCCATTGTATGTACATACCACACTTTATCCATTCATGCATTGATGGACATTTGGGTTGCTTCCATCTTTTGTTTACTGTGCATGAAGCTACTCTTAGCAGGGGAATACGAATATTTATCTGTTTAAGTCCCTGCTTTTAATTCTCTTGAGTACATACTCAATTCCACTCAAGGAGTGGAATTGCTGAATCATATGCTAATTCAATTTAAAATTTTTTGCTGAACTACCATACTGTTTTCCACAGTGGCTGCACAATTTATATTCCCACTCAACAATGGGAAAGCGTTCCGATTTGTCTACATCTTCCCCGATACTTGTCACTTTCTTTCTTTTCATTATAGCTATCTTAATGGGTGTAGAGTGAATGAACACCTTTTGAACAAAAACAATGCATTCATCTTTCTACAATGTTGACTATAAAATAATTTAATACATCTGTTAGGTACTTATTCTAAGTTTCACATGAGTGTTATACTAACTGACTTCTTTCTAAAACTTGGACAATTAAAGTCTGTTCTCAAAGCAAATAGAAAAACAGTAGTATAGTAATATGATGAAATATTATACAGTTATTTCACCTGATTCTCTTGTGCCATGACCACACAACCTCAGGACTTCCCATTCATATGCTTGCTATCCAGTCACTTCCAACTGTAAGCACCTGCAAATCTTCGCCAGTGAGCTTTCACTGAGTGCTGAAGCCCTCTGAGCCCCTTAGCAGGGCAGCCTTAAAGTGCTGAGGATTAACACCCCCTGGAAGCATCTCTCAGCCATTCGCCGATGAGAGTTAGTGAATAAATACCCCAGCTGCTTCACCCCTTGGTTGGGTTAACTCTAAGGTGTGTTCCACACTGTCTCCCAGGGATCCCCGGTGGGGATTGAGCCCTGGTGACTCACAGTGGTGACTTGCTCAATAATGCTTCCTTCACTGGTTTCCTCATTTTTCCAATTTTCTGCAAGTGTTTCTTGGATTTACCTCCTAAAAGAGCTATTTGTACTCACATCCATGTCTCAGCACCTGCTTTTTGGAGGGACCCAACCCAAGACAGTTGTTATGATGATGACTATGTGGACTTTTTTATTACAAAGTAAGGAGTTTATAAAAGAATGCTAAATTAAAAAAAAGACTACATCTAGATTAAAATTACGGTTATGTGAAAATAAGCTTCAGAACTGACTCTACATTTATGTAAACTGGTTTTATTTTTAGTGGAGGCATTTTATGTGTGTTTTCCTGGTGAAGTTATTTACATATTATAACAGAAATGAGTTTCCTTGAGCATTTCAAGGCTTTGATCATCCTCATATATACATTTGAAAATGTTATGTCTCTGTTATCCTTAGAGTACAACCCATGTCCTTCCCAAATGGCCCAAATTACATGGCATGTTTCTGGTTCATACAGCACCTTACTGTGGAAAGATGGCTTCCTGTTCGCTCCTGGGTTTATTATTATTTCCAGCTATGCTTAATTTTAAAAGCTAAATAGGGGTTGAAGTTCTACTCTCTTAGCTTTACAAACGTAGACAAATATTTATTTCCTTTTCCTTTTGTGCCAATAGATCTCATTTGCAAAATTTCAGGAAATCTCACCAATCAAATCTATGCCACTGTAACAGGCAATATTTTTAGTTTTCTTGTGATAGACCATTCTTTTGAATTTCCTATTACCAAATGTTACTTTCATTAGTGTCTGGAAGGAATGTAGTTTAATGATCCTATTCATGTTGCTTCTGGTTATGTGAGAACAGGACTCACCATATGTTGCATACTCTGTATCTCTTAAGTGATTATTTATGTGGAATATGAAAAGTATGTGGGCAAGGAGAGTTGTTTTTGAGTTTTTAGTGTTGTTGGCAGTCTAAACATTTCACAGAAGATTCAATACAAATATTTACATCAGATGAAATGTATAGCCAGGAGCTTAGGGAAGGAGATCTTACTGAGGGAGAAATGTTAGACCCCAAAGAGGTAACTTCTGTTGGGAAAATACAGTTTCCCTCAAAACTTTGGGGTCAGGCACTGGGCAGCCTCAGTTGGTGGCCAACAATCCTATAAACCAACATGAAAGTTTCCTCAGAGAAACTAAACCCATCATAGGTGACACCATGATTTTTCTAAGGGAAACTGACCTCGCTGTCATTGTTCACTTAGTTGTTACAAAATAGATGACAGCAAATTGATCTTCTCTAATAATTCAAGGCTGTTTAGAAGTGAGGTGTACAACTTAAATCTCCTTGTAAATCTTCCAATAGGACAAACATTCCTAACAGGCTCTTCCTTAGAACTCTGGGCAGGTGAGCTGAATTTTCTGAAAGGGTTAATTCATTTTGTTTAATAATCCCTTCTTTAGATAGGTCTTACTGCATTCGAGGACATTTAGCTTGCTTCTGAAGGTTAGGGGAACCAATAGTCAATAAATAAGGGCCTGATATCTATTGTGCACATACCAAATACCATGGTGGGCTCTGGGGACACCCTGATGAACAAAATCTTCAAGAGCAGAGATTATCTGTATCTTTGATCTTTAATGCTCAAGTGCATCCTGCTGATTGTCACCTATCCATTTGCTTCTTTGATCTTGGGGAGCAGTATTAAATGTAATATGAGTTTGTGGAGAGTGAAGTGGTGCTAAATCACCAATTTATCTTCTTTGTCTTCAATCTTTCCCCGTCCACCCTCTGTCTCCCACTAAATTTATTTTTGAGAAGATACAACTATAAAAATGATACCTATTATATTTTATTACAGGGAAACTTGTAGAAGACTGAGTTAGGCCTTTAATATATTCTATAGAGGGGTGACTATACAAGAGAAGTTGCAATTCAACAAATTATTAACACTGAAGACACCAATAGATGGCAAGTTTTGGTAAAAATTTGCAAACCTACACTGACATGGTGGAAGTGAAAAAGCCCTCTAAGATTGCTTTAAAACTTCTTTACTTTTTTGTGTTACCTCCTTGGATGACTTGCCCCTTTGTAAAAATCCCATTCCTTTGCTAGTTCACCTTTCAGTCAATAATTCTTCATAAAGTAAAACACTGGCTCAGAGGTATGCTGGAGCTGGCTTGTCCTAGCTCACAAGAGCCAACTGTTAAATTTTTAGGGATTTGAAAGCCAGTTGTTTACTTAGCCAATATTGAAAATTAAGTTAGATAAACTTACAATTAAATAAATCATATAAAAACAACAGTTGACCCTTGAAAAACATGCATTTGAACTTTGCAGGTCCAGTTATACACATATTTTTGTCAATAAATATATTGGACAATTTTTTGCAGATTTGCAACAATTTGGAAAAAATCCAAAGATGAACTGCATAGCCTAGAAATGTTGAAAAGTTTTAAAAAGGTCAGGAATTCATAAAAGATATGTAGATACTACTCTATTTTATCACTCACTACTATAAAATATATTTTTACAAATATATTATAAAAAGTTAAAATTTATCAAAACGTATGCATGCAAATACAGAGTGTTTATGCTGCCATTTGCAGTTGACAGAAATTTCACCAAACATAAAGATGCAGTATTAAATAATAGCTACATAAAATTGACTGTATTATACAGTGTACTGCTGTAATAATTTCGTAGTCACCACCTGTTGCAATTGCAGTGATTTCAATTGTTGCAAGTATCCATTTAAAATGCATGTGCTAGCTGGGTGTGGTGGCTCACGCCCGTAATCCCAGCACTTTGGGAGGCTGAGGTGGGCGGATCACTTGATGTCATGAGTTCAAGACCAGCCATGGCCCACACGGTGAAACCCTGTCTCTACTAAAAATACACAAATTAGCTTGGCGTGGTAGTGGGTGCCTGTAATCCCAGCTACTTGGGAGGCTGAGGCAGGAGAATTGCTTGAACCAGGGAGGCGGAGGTTGCAGCGAGCCAAGATCGTGTCACTGCACTCCAGCCTGGGCAACAGAGTGAGACTCCATCTCAAAATAAATAAATAAATAAATAAATAAATAAATAATAAAATGCATATGCCACTCATCATCTTTTTGTGAGCAGTTCACCTCTCCAGTAAATTACAAATTGCAGTAAGAAGTGATCTTTTGTTGTTCTCTTGTATTTTTCAATGTGTTTAATGTAATACTGTAAACCTTGAATAACACCATGAGACCCATAGAAAGTGTCACCAACGATGGTGGAAGTGCCCCCAAGTAGCAAAGAAAAGTCATTTCGTTACAAGAAAAAGTTAAATTTCTTAATATGTACCATAGATGAGATCTGTAGCTGTGTTTGCTCACCATTTCAGTTACATAATTCATCTTATAAGCAGACAACATAAACTTACAGTATTGAGAAATACAGTGCAGGGCTGTGTTTCTTTTCCCTTATGATTTTCTTTTTCTTTTTTTCTTTCTTTCTTTTTCTTTTTGAGACGGAGTCTCACTCTGTCGCCCAGGATGGAGTGCAATGACATGATGGCATGATCTCAGCTCACTGCAACCTCTACCTCCCAGGTTCAAGCAATTCTTCTGCCTCAGACTTCTAAGTAGCTGGAATTACAGGTGCCCGCCACCACATCCAGCTAAATTTTTTGTATTTTTAGTAGAGATGGGGTACCATGTTGGCCAGGCTGATTTTGAACTCCTGACCTCAAGTGATTCACCCCCCCTCGGCCTTCCAAAGTGCTAGGATCACAGGCATGAGCCACCACGCCCGGCCTCCCTTATGATTTTCTTAGTAATATTTTCTCTTCGCAAGTTTACTTTATTGTAAGAATACAGTACATAATAAGTGTATTATACAATATATGTGTTAATTGGCTGTTTGTGTTATCTGTGATGCTTCCCGTTAACAGTGGGCTATTAGTAGTTAAGGTTTTAGGGAGTTGAAATTTATACACAGATTTTTGACTCTGAAGAGGGTTGGTGCCTCTAACTCCCATGTTATACTTCTTAATTATTTTATCACATTTTCCTAATACCCATACTGTTGACATCACTTATGTCTGTTGTGTCTGCACTATATAGTGGTGTGTTACTGAGCATCTCTTCCCAGCATTACATTTAGTGATGTCACATTAGTAGCCTGAAACTGACTATGGTGGGAATATTTACACAACGGAAATTAGCAAACAATACAAATCAGAGCTTTTTCTTCCAAGAGCTGGTTGCTAACCATTTTACCAGCCCACCACTGACTGCTGTGCTTTCAAGGGCACTGCACTTCCATCTCACCTTCACTGAGATCTGGGGGTCGTCGTGAAGATCAAAGCAGCAAACCTCAGCATTCTGGGATCCCAGCACACTGGCAGCGAACCTCAGCATACTGGGATCTCAGGACACCAAGACACACAGAGGTTTTGCTTCTGGGTCACTGGCATAGTCTGTCTGGTGCTGACTGGCTGGCTCAGAGAGGTTTCCTCTCCACATTGAAGATGTGGTCAGGAATGACAAAAGGGCTGCAGTCATAACCAGTAGGTCAGACTGAGATCCTTGGCTATCGTGATTCTTGTGGGTCTACCTGCTTTATGTGATTTCTCTGTGAGGCAGGAGACTAGGGTCTGGAGGCTGGGAACCTAAGGCTGATTCATGCTGACTTCCTAGAACTAAATAACAGGAAAACCCCAGCTTTCCATGGCCATGTGACAAAAGTACCAGAGGCTACTCCCTTTACAACACTCACGCCCCTTTTCTGGGTGGCAGATGAAAAATTGAAAGTACCTCTGATTGGTCCCCTGTTGCAACCAATCAGGCTGGTCAGGGCCAAGTCTTCATTTGCATAGGAGTATAACTTTGTAATTTCACTTCAGCCTCCGATTGGTTGCTTTTCACAACCAATCAGACTGATTGAGGGCCTCTACTTAATTTACATAGGGTGTACACCAAGTAACTAATGGGAAATCTCTAGAGGGTATTTAAACCGCAGAAAATTCTGTAACCAGTGCTCATGAGCCACTTGCTGAAGCCCACTCCCGGTCTGTGGAGTATATTTTCGTTTCAATAAATTGTGCTTTTCTTGTCTTGCTTTGTGAGTTTTTTTCCAATTCTTTGTTTAAAATGCCAAGAATCTGGACACCCTCCACAGGTAACATCTGTACAGTGTGCTTTTCATTTTCTGTTTTTCCTCTAACGTCATGAACTCTGCCTGCGTTCAATGGATGATGCCTAATAGACTATCATTGTTTTTGAAGCAACATATGTGACTTTATTCTGTAATCGTAGGACTTAGCTCTGTCTGGATTGGTTGGCCATTCATTCCCTGGCTAGAAACATTTCTATCTCTTCTAATCTTCTTGGTCTCCAAGGCTTCTCCAGGCTTCTAGTGTCTTTTTCCTCGGTAGCATCATTAGAGAGTCCACTTTCTAAAGGTTCCTCTCATACTGTTCATAGAGTTTAATTAAATCTGCCTAGTCCTGCATGCATTTGTTTTTCAGAACTTCCCCTCTCCCTTAGTAAACACAGCATAGATTCTGAGGTCAGTCCAACTTGGTGCAAATGCCAGCTCTGTTATTTACTGATTGCTATTACTGTTACCACCTGTGGGCTAATATTACTTGTCTATGTAATAGGTGTGAAGCAAATAGCCCTTAAGTCTCACTTATTTGAGTATATAAAGGGGATTACATTCTCACTTGTTTGAGTTTATAAAGGGGATTACATTAGCAGGTAAACTCAAAATCTGCTGCTGTGCAAATGTTCCCACTCAGTGACAGCAAGACCCCCTCCCTCTTTGCAAGGTTCTCCCCTATCCAGCTGTTCTGGGGGATGGTCTGGCAGATGTTGCCTCATCAGTTCCCACTGCATCTAAGCCTTTGAAGTCACCTAGATGTGGACTGCCTCTTCCTGCTCAGCCACAGGCCACTGTGTCTATAGCTCTGGATGCCCCTCCTTCCTCCCCCCACCAACTCCTCAGCTAATGCTTCCCCTTTCATTTATCTAGCATGAGTGTATACATAGCCTTTCTTCTAACTTCCCTATAGAACTGTTCACCTGTGTTGTACCTTTTAATAACTCAGCAGTGGGGGTGGGGTGGCACCCAAGATGGCCGAAAAGGAACAGTTCCAGCCTCCAACTCCTAGTGTGAGCAACACAGAAGATGAGTGATTTCTACATTTTCAACTGAGGTACTAGGTTCATCTCACTGGGGCATGGCAGACAGCCGGTGCTGGTCAGCAGGTGCAGCCTGACCAGCGAGAGCTGAAGCAGGGTGAGGCATTGCCTCACCTGGGAAGCACAAGGGGGAAGGGAATCCCTTTTCCTAGCCAAGGGAAACTGAGACACACAACACCTGGAAAATCGGGTAACTCCCACCCTAATACTGCTCTTTACCAAGGGTCTTAGGAAATGGCACACTAGGAGACTATATCCCACACCTGGCCCGGAGGGTCCCACACCCACGGAACCTCCCTCATTGCTAGCACAGCAGTCTGAGATCTAACTGCAAGGCAGCAGTGAGGCTGGAGGAGGGGCGCCCACCATTGCTGAGGCTTAAGTAGGTAAACAAAGCCGCAAGGAAGCTCGAACTGGGTGGAGCCCACCGCAGCTCAAGGAGGCCTGCCTGTCTCTGTAGACTCCACCTCTGGGGACAGGGCATAGTTAACAAAAAGCAGCAGAAACCTCTGCAGATGTAAATGTACTGTCTGACAGCTTTGAAGAGAGCAGTGGTTCTCCCAGCATGAGGCTGAGATCTGAGAACAGACAGACTGCCTGCTCAAGTGGGTCCCTGACCCCTGAGTAGCCTAACTGGGAGACATCCCCTACTAGGTGTAGACTGACACCTCACAACTCACATGGCTGGGTACACCTCTGAGATGAAGCTTCCAGAGCAAGAATCAGACAGCAACACTTGCTGTTCAGCAATATTCTATCTTCTGCAGCCTCCACTGCTGATACCCAGGCAAACCGGGTCTGGAGTGGACCTCAAGCAAACTCCAACAGACCTGCAACTGAAGGTCCTGACTGTTAGAAGGAAACTAACAAACAGAAAGGACACCCACACCCAAACCCCATCAGTATGTCACCATCATCAAAGACCAAAGGCAGATAAAACCACAAAGATGGTGAAAAAGCAGTGCAGAAAAGCTGGAAATTCAAAAAATCAGAGTGCATCTCCTCCTCCAAAGGAACACAGCTCATTGCCAGCAATGGAACAAAGCTGGACAGAGAATGACTTTGATGAGTTGAGAGAAGAAGGCTTCAGTCCATCAAACTTCTCAGAGCTAAAGGAGGAACTACATAACCAGCACAAATAAACTAAAAACCTTGAAAAAAGAATGGATGAATGGATAACCAGAATAATCAATGCAGAGAAGACTATGAAAGAACTGATAGAGATGAAACCGTGACACGAGAACTACGTGACAAATGCACAAGCTTCAGTAACTGACTCGATCAACTGGAAGAAAGAGTATGAGTGATTGAAGATCAAATGAATGAAATGAAGCAAGAAGAGAAGTGTAGAGAAAAAATAGTAAAAAGAAATGAACAAAGCCTCCAAGAAATATGGGATTATGTGAAAAGACCAAATCTACGTCTCATTAGTGTGCCTGAAAGTGATGGGGAAAATGGAATCAAGTTGGAAAACTCTCTGCAGGATATCATCCAGGAGAACTTCCCCAACCTAGTAAGGCAGGCCAACATTCAGATTCAGGAAATACAGAGAATGCCACAAAGGTACTCCTCGAGAAGAGCAACTCCAAGACACATAATTGTCAGATTCACCGAAGTTGAAATGAAAGAAAAAATGTTAAGGGCAGCCAGAGAGAAAGGTTGGGTTACCCACAAAGGGAAGCCCATCAGACTAACAGAAGATCTCTCGGCAGAAACTCCACAAGCCAGAAGAGAGTGGGGGCCAATATTGAACATTCTTAAAGAAAAGAATTTTCAACCCAAAATTTCATGTCCAGGCAAACTAAGTTTCAAAAGTGAATGAGAAATAAAATTCTTTACAGACAAGTAAATGCTTAGAGATTTTGTCACTACCAGGCCTCCCCTACAAGAGACCCTGAAGGAAGCACTCAACATGGAAAGGAACAACCGGTCCCAGCCATTGCAAAAACATGCCAAAATGTAAAGACCATCAATGCTGGGAAGAAACTGCATCAACTAACAAGCAAAATAACCAGCTAATATCATAATGGCAGGATCAAGTTCACACATAACAATATTAACCTTAAATGTAAATGGATTAAATGGTCCAATTAAAAGACACAGACTGGCAAATTGGATACAGAGTCAAGACCCATCAGTTTGCTGTATTCAGGAGACCCTTCTCAGATGCAGAGACGCACATAGGGTCAAAATAAAGGGATGGAGGAAGATCTACCAAACAAATGGAAAACAAAAAAAAGCAGGGGTTGCAATCCTAGTCTCTGATAAAACAGACTTTAAACCATCAAAGATCAAAAGAGATGAAGAAGGCCATTACATAATGGTAAAGGGATCAATTTGTCACAAAGAGCTAACTATCCTAAATATATATGCACCCAATACAGGAGCACCCAGATTCATAAAGCAAGTCCTTAGAGACTTACAAAGAGACTTAGACTCCCATACAATAATAATGGGAGACTTTAACACCCCACTGTCAACATTAGACAGATTAACGAGACAGAAAGTTAACAAGGATATCCAGGAGTTGAACTCAACTCTGTACCAAGCAGACCTAATAGACATCTACAGAACTCTCCACCCCAAATCAACAGAATATACATTCTTCTCAGCACCACATCACACTTATTCCAAAATTGACCGCATAATTGGAAGTAAAGCACTCCTCAGCAAATGTAAAGAACAGAAATTATAACAAACTGTCTCTCAGACCACAGTGCAATCAAACTAGAACTCAGGACTAAGAAACTCAAAACCGCTCAACTACATGGAAACTGAACAACCTGCTCCTGAATGACTACTGGGTACATAACGAAATGAAGGCAGAAATAAAGATGTTTGTTCTTTGAAACCAATGAGAACAAAGATACAATGTACCAGAATCTCTGGAACACATTTAAAGCAGTGTGTAGAGGGAAATTGATAGCACTAAATGCCCACAAGAGAAAGCAGGAAAGATCTAAAATCAACACCCTAACATCACAATTAAAAGAACTAGAGAAGCAAGAGCAAACACATTCAAAAGCTAGCAGAAGGCAAGAAATGACTAAGATCAGAGCAGAACTGAAGGAGATAGAGACCCAAAAAACCCTCAAAACATCAATGAATCCCGGAGCTGGTTTTTTGAAAAGGTCAACAAAAATGATAGACCGCTAGCAAAACTAACAAAGTGGAAAAGAGAGAAGAATCAAATAGACGCAATAAAAAAAGATAAAGGGGATATCACCACCGACCCCACAGAAATACAAACTACCATCAGAGAATACTATAAACACCTCTATGCAAATAAACTAGAAAATCTAGAAGAAATGGATAATTTCCTGGACACTTACACTCTCCCAAGACTAAACCAGGAAGAAGTGGAATCCCTGAATTGACCAATATAGCAGGCTCTGAAATTGAGGCAATAATTAATAGTCTACAAACCAAAAAAAGTCCAGGACCAGATGGATTCACAGCCGAATTCTACCAAGGTATAAGGAGGAGCTGGTACCATTCCTTCTGAAACTATTCCAATCAATAGAAAAAGAGAGAATCTTCCCTAACTCATTTTATGAGGCCAATATCATCCTAATATCAAAGCCTGGCAGAGCCGTAACAAAAAAAGAGAATTTTAGACCAATATCCCTGATGAACATCGATGCAAAAATCCTCAATAAAATACTGGCAAACCGAATCCAGCAGCACATCAAAAAGCTTATCCACCATGATCAAGTGGGCTTCATCCCTGGGATGTAAGGCTGGTTCAACATATGCAAATCAATAAATGTAATCCAGCATACAAACAGAACCAAAGACAAAAACCACATGATTATCTCAATAGATGCAGAAAAGGCCTTTGACAAAATTCAACAACACTTCATGCTAAAAACTCTCAATAAATTTGGTATTGATGGAACGTATATCAAAATAATAAGAGCTATTTATGAAAAACCCACAGCCAAAATCATACTGAATGGGCAAAAACTAGAAGCATTCCCTTTGAAAACTGGCACAAGACAGGGATGCCCTCTCTCACCACTCCTATTCAACATAGTGTTGGAAGTTCTGGCTCCAGCAATCAGGCAGGAGAAAGAAATAAAGGGTATTCAGTTAGGAAAAGAAGAAGTCAAATTGTCCCTGTTTGCAGATGACATGATTGTATATTTAGAAAACCCCATCATCTCAGCCCAAAGTCTCCTGAAGCTGATAAGCAACTTCAGCAAAGTCTCAGGATACAAAATCAATGTGCAAAAATCACAAGCATTCTTATACACCAGTAACAGACAAATAGAGAGCCAAATCATGAATGAACTCCCATTCACAATAGCTTCCAAGAGAATAAAATGCCTAGGAACCCAACTTACAAGGGATGTAAAGGACCTCTTCAAGGAGAACTACAAATCACTGCTCAGCTAAATAAAAGAGGACACAAACAAATGGAAGAACATATCATGCTCATGGACAGGAAGAATCAATATTGTGAAAATTGCCATACTGCCCAAGGTAATTTATAGATTCAATGCCATCCCCATTAAGCTATCAATGACTTTCTTCACAGAATTGGAAAAAACTGCTTTAAAGTTCATATAGAACCAAAAAAGAGCCCACATTGCCAAGACAATCCTAAGCCAAAAGAACAAAGCTGGAGGCATTAGGCTACCTAACTTCAAACTATACTACAAGGCTACAGTAACCAAAACAGCATGGTACTGGTACCAAAACAGAGATATAGACCAATGGAACAGAACAGAGCCCTCAGAAATAATACCACACATCTACAGCCATCTGATCTTTGACAAACCTGAGAGAAACAAGAAATGGGGAAAGGATTCCCTATTTAATAAATGGTGCTGGGAAAATTGGCTAGCCATAAGTAGAAACCTGAAACTGGATCCTTTCCTTACTCCTTATACAAAAATTAATTCAAGATGGATTAGAGACTTAAATGTTAGACCTAAAACCATAAAATCCCTAGAAGTAAACATAGACAATACCATTCAGGACATAGGCATGGATAGGGACTTCATGTCTAAAACACCAAAAGCAATGGCAACAAAAGTCAAAATTTACAAACAGGATCTAAATAAACTAAAGAGCTTCTGCACAGTAAAAGAAACTACCATCAGAGTGAACAGGCAACCTACAGAATGGGAGAAAACTTTTGCAATCTTCTCATCTGACAAAGGGCTAATATCCAGAACCTACAAAGAACTCAAACAAATTTACAAGAAAAAAACAAACAACCCCATCAAAAAGTGGGCAAAGGATATGAACAGACACTTCTCAAAAGAAGACATCCATACAGCCAACAGATACATGAAAAAATGTTCGACATCACTGGCCATCAGAGAAATGCAAATCAAAACCACAATGAGATACCATCTCACACCAGTTAGAATGGCGATCATTAACAAGTCAGGAAACGACAGGTGCTGGAGAGGATGTGGAGAAATAGGAACACTTTTACACTGTTGGTGGGACCGTAAACTACTTCAACCATTGTGGAAGACAGTGTGGCGATTCCTCAAGGATCTAGAACTAGAAATACTATTTGATCCAGCAATCCCATTACTGGATATATACCCAAAGGATTATAAATCATGCTACTATAAATTCACATGCACACATATGTTTATTGCGGCACTATTCACAATAGCAAAAACTTGGAACCAACCCAAATGTTATCAATGATAGACTGGATTAAGAAAATATGGCACATATACACCATGGAATACTATGCAACCATAAAAAAGGATGAGTTTGTGTCCTTTGTAGGGACATGGATGCAGTTGGAAACCATCATTCTCAGTAAAGTATCACAAGAACAGAAAACCAAACACCGCATGTTCTCACTCACAGGTGGGAATTGAACAATGGGAACACATGAACACCGGGCAGGGAACATCACATATCACACACCAGGACCTGTCGTGGGGTGTGGGGAGGGGGATATAGCAATTAAGAGAAATACCTAATGTAAATGATGAGTTAATGGGTGCAGCACAACAACACGGCACATGTATACAAATGTAACAAACCTGCACGTTGTGCACATGTACCCTAGAATTTAAAGTATAACAATAATAATAAAAAATAAAATAAATATCTTTGATTAAAGATTTTAAGTAGAAAAAAAATAACTCAGGGGTAAACAAAGGGAATTATATTATGAAGAGTGACTATCAACTGGCTACTGGACGTGGCAGCCCTTGGGGCCCACAAGCCCAGGAGCCTCTATCTTGGTCCCTTGTCAGACCCAGCCTGCTGTTCTGGAGAAGAGCCAATGTCTCCTTCCCCACCAACTTATTTCTACTCCCTAGTTTCAGGTTCTTTGCAACCTGTGCTGTCCATTCAACCTCAACACAGAGGAAGAAGTTCTCTATTGCTATATTATCATTCATTTACTTTAAAATTGATCACTAACAATATTAACATTAATAATAATAACAGCCACAGTTTATACTTCTATAGAGTTTACTATATAAAGCATTCCATATATTAACTCATTTAAGCCTTATAACAACCCTGTAATATTAGTACTATCATCATACCAATTTTACAGAGGATGAAACTGAAATACAGAAAAGGTAGATAACTGATTTAAGGCCAAACATTGACTAACGGGTGCATCTAGATTCAAAAGTAGGCTCTAGAAGCCATGTGATGCACAAGTGTATGTGCATGTGTATTTTTTTGTGTGTGAGTGCATGCATGCATGTATGTACATGTATGTATGTGTGTGCAATATTGTATATTTATGTGTGTGAATATGTATATGTGTGTGTGTACATGTGCATATGTATGTGTGTATACATGTTTGCATTAACATTCATCCACATCCTGGTTAGGGATGATTCACACTCAAGGGAGAGTTAAATTTTGAAGGACTCTAATGAGGAGTTTTCACCACTCAAAGATACTTCAAAGTTCATTATGTAAATCTGTATCAATGTACTGTTTAGGTAGCAGAAAGGATCATGGGAATGCATTTTCATTGATGAAATGAGTCATGTCAAAATACAGTCATGCATTGCTTAATCATGAAGATACATTCTGAGAAATGTGTTATTAGGCAATATTGTTGTGTGAATATCACAGTTGTACTTACACAAACTAAGATGGTATAGTCTACTACACACCTAGGCTACACTGTATATCCTATTGCTCTTAGGTGACAACACTATAGAGCATGTTACTCTAGGCAGTTGTAACACGATAAGTATTTGAGTATCTAAAAATAGAAAAGTAGAGTAAAAGTATGGTTCTACTGTGTGATCTTATGGCACCATTGTTGTTTGTACAGTCTGGCATTAACTACAACATTGTCTATGTGACACATGATTGTAATAGGACTGTTTAGAAAGATTATGTAGACACCTTAACCCTTGAATGAATGACATATAAGAATCAGGAGAGTTATTCAGGAAATAACTGCAGGGCTAAAACTGTGTGATCTTATGTGGTACCACTTAATGGCAGGAGTTTGTCCTAATACTGCTGTCAGAAATTTTGTTGTATTTGCCTTAGAGGTAATATTTCATGCAATGAGCTTGTCCGAATTTCTAAAGGACAGCTAGAGATTTTTCTGAGCCCCCAAGTCACATTCAATATTTTTGTTCCTGCTTGCTGAAAAAGATGTGGCAGAATTCTGTCTGGCAGGAAGTTCTAGGGAAGAAGACATGCAGCTCCCATTCACCTCAAAACTAGAGGCTCCAAAACTAGATTTTTAGAGTTAAAACCTGATGTATGTGAAATGTACACATTGGCTTAGGTCAGTTTGCAACATTTTCCCATTCTCAGTCTAGGGCTCATTCTCCAACTTCTTATTTGTTTTTATGGGTTCTTTCATTCCCAGGATGGTTAACAGTGGGAATATACACCCCTTTCAGGGAAAACCCCATCCCCTACCCATTGTGGGTGGTCTTACCTTTAGGACCCCAAAGAACACTCCTATTAGTTTATGAGTACTTCATCAGTTCATTTTGCCAAAGCTAGATAATTTATTCTTAAATAATTCCACAAATAAGACAAAAGTACTAAGCTTTCTCTAGATTGGTTCAGTTCCAGTTTCAGCTATAATGAGGATTCATATCTTGACTTGTGGTTTCCTGTGAGCAATTCACATGAGGCCATATATCTTTCTCTAAAACAGAAAACGAATTTCAGGCCCTATATCTTTGCTTAGGAAAATATATTTTTTACTAAAGCAGAGGTTGTCAATTGGCTACACATAGAGTATATTCTGATCACTGTTGTGTTTAGTTTGGTCTTCATGATGTGTACCAATACATTGTTTTAAATAATTTAAATTCATTTCCATCATTTTCAAATACAGAAATTACATATAAAAATCTGGATGCCTACCTTCTCCTGAAAGGTAAGAATATCTAATAATATTAGACTTACAATCTCCTTCATCAACAACCAGGAAGAAGTAAGTAGCAGCTACCACCTTATACGGAGCAATTACCCTCCAGTTTGCCGCAGTCCCCAGCACTCCCTGTTGTCCCTCCATAATGAGATCTCTACTTACCATTTATTATTGTGCTTATACTGTTGTTTTCCTTATAGTTGAATTAAATGGATTATGAAATATGTCCTGTACTTGTGTCTCAATTATAAGTGGGAACCAAATGCAGTCTTGAGAAATTCACCTGATATGGTTTGGCTGTGTCCCCACCCGAATCTCATCTTGAATTATAGCTCTCATAATCCTTATGTGTCATAGGAGGGACCCAGTGGGAAGTAATTGAATCATAGGGATGGGTTTTTCCTGTGCTGTTCTTATGATAGTGATAAGTCTCACAAGATCTGATGGTTTTATAAAGGGCAGTTTCCCTGCACATGCTCTCTTGCCTGCTGCCATGCAAGACATGTCTTTGCTCCTCCTTTGCCTTCCACCATGATTGTGAGGCCTCCCCAGCCAGGTGGAACTGTGAGTCCATTAAACCTCTTTTTCTTTGTAAATTACCCAGTCTTGGGTATTTCTCCATAGCAGTATGAGAATGCACTAAAATACCACCTGTACCCAACATATCCAGGTTTCAATCCAAAATAACTCATTATACTAAAAACTGGGAACAGCTCAAACTGAATGAAAAATCACAAAAATTTCAACACTGAGATGACAGATATTAGAATTATCTGACAAAAATTTTAGAGCAGCCATCATAAAATTCTTTGACCAATTACAAAATGCTTGAAACAAATTAATAAATAGAAAGTCTCAGCAAATAAATAGAAGATATAAAGAAGAACCAAATGAAAATGTTTGAACTGGAAAATACAACAAACAAATATCTCAATAGATGGGCCTACTAGAAGAGGGGAGGGAACAGAGGAAGAATCTGTGAACTGGAAATTTTGTGACCTGAACAACAGAGAGAAATAGATGAGAAAATATGAACAGAGCCTCAGGAACCTGTGAAACTAAGCAAAAGATCTAATATTTGTATCATCAGAATTTCAAAAGGAGTCAAGGAAGAGGTTGGGCCCAAAGAAGTACTCAAAGAAATAATAGCTGAAAATTCCCCAAATTTGGCAAAAGAGATAAACCTACAGATTCAAGAAGCTGAGAAATTCCCACCCAGAGAAACCCATACTAGGATACATCATAGTCAGACTTCTAAAACTCAAGACAAAGGAATAGCTTGAAAGCCATATGAGAGAAATAACGTCTTACTTTTAGTGGAGAAATAATTCAAATTACAGATGATTTTCACCAGAAATCGTGGAGGCCAGCTGGAAATGTGCAATATTTTTCAAGTGCTGAAAGAAAAAAACTGTCAGGCCAGAATCCTATATCCAGTAAACCTTTCAAGGATGAAGAGGAAATCAAGACATTTTCAGATGAAGGAGAACTAGGAGAGTTTGTTTTCAGCAGACCAACCCTAAAAGAATGGCTAAAGGCAGTTCTCTAAACAGAGAGAAAATGATGAAAGAAGGAATATTGGAATATGAGGCAGTAAGAAAGAACATAGCAAGACAAAATATGCCTAAGTACAATAGATTTTCCTTCTCTTGAGTCTTCTAAATGACTTGGACACTCAACAGATATTATATGACTATCATCATAAGTTAGAGGTATAGCCTATAGCTCTGGGAAAACTTTCTCTAGGCCCTGTTGTTATTTCCCCTTCCCCCTCCCTCAAAGCATGGGCAATAAAGCAGATCAAATAGGAGCTGAGTTTGTGGTCCTGCTTAGGGTCAAAGTGTCTTCAAACTGTCTACAATAGAGGGACAGCCAGTCCAAGAGAATTCCCAAAAGCAATGTTGGTCGACTTTGGAGGGCCAGATCCTTCCTGCGATTATAGCTGTTGCTTCTGCAGCCTGTCAGAGGAATATGCTGTTCTGGCCAAAGCCCATAAATTTCAGGCCTACATCTTTCATATGTGGGCCTCCCATTTGTGATAAGATTTAGTATGGAGCTTTAGTTTAAGCCATTTCTGCCAGCCTTATTATCTTTATTTTCTTACTTTCTCACTCTTTTTTTCCTACCATTTTCATTTTCAGGGCAGCAGAAACGTAAATAAACATAACAGCAAACAAACTGTTTCTGGAACTTTAAATTGCTGGCAGACCCAAATGAACCACCAATTAGTTAAGAGAAGTGCAGTAGTCCCTTCTTTTTTTGGGGTATGATTGTGACAATGCCTGGGGGAGCCTGGAATTGACAAACTGTTGAGTGAAATGTGCTTTGGCTGGATAAAGAGGGTAATTTTTTTATTTTAAAAATCCTATTGTGGTAAAAACACTTAAGATGAGATGTACCATCTTAACAAATTAAGCATATAATACATTATTGTTGACTACAGGTACATGTTGTATAGCAGATCTTTGGAGCTTATTCATTTTGCTTGACTGAAATTTTATGTTTGTTGATCAGTAAATCCCCCTTTACCCCTTCCTCTGGCCCCTGGCAACCACCATTCTACTCTTTAATTCTATGCATTTAACTATTTTAGCTACCGAGATAAAGAGAGTAATTCTTAACAACCAGGTATGGGAGGAGAGTCATTTCTGGCACAACCCAAGGGGAAGTGTGCAGTACTTGCCATTGGTTCAGTATAGCCTGCATGAGTTTTGCTTAGGGAAAACTGTGTCTGTGGCCTTTTGTGACAGGGACCTTATATGATCTGTTTCATAATCACTTTACATGATCATCTCTCATCACGTTTTCTCCCATCCCATGTTCCAGCCACACAGAGTTACTTACTGTTCCCTTCTCTTCGATGCCTCGTGTCTTTGTTCATGCTGTTCATTTTGCTTACGATGACATTGCACCTTATGCTTGGAAAACTCCTTCTTATTTTTAAAACTGGCTTAAATATCTTTTCTTCTGGGGAGACTTTTCTACATTTACTCCACCCTCCCCTCCATCCCATCCCTGTGAATTGCTTTCTCCTCTGTCTCCTATAGCTCCTTGTATGGATATCTGTTATAGTCTGTATCACTTTGTACTGTCCCTATACTTGATTGTGAAAGTGAGATCTTGTGCATCCTCGTACCTTTGGGGACTAGCTCAGAGTTGGGGATATGGTAAGAACTCAACACATTCTCATTGAATTAACAAACAATTGAATGAGGATACACCCAATGTCATAATGACAAAACATTGCCTAACACATCACTGTTAGAAAAGAGGGATTAAAAAATGCAATGTCAGGCTTTAACTTCTGGGAAGATGGAGGGATGCTTTCCCTATTCCTTTTGGATAAAATATACTTTTCCTCATTTCTTCTGGAGTAGCATATACTTTTCTCTATTCCTTCCCTGGATATTATATAAAAAACAAACATAACAAGACTCTGAAAGTTGGAGAGACGAAGGCAGACTAGATAGGACCTTGAGACCTAAGGAACTCAGTGGTGAGTTCTGCAGGTTTTCTTTTCTCTGCATGGATCCCAGACTTGTTGCTGCAGAAGCTGGCAACCTGGAAACAGGAATGTCCATGGACAAAGAAAATAAACCTCAATGAAAGTCTGATCTTTGTACTCGGAGGGCCAGGAAAGGAGAAGCCTCGCAAGGCAGAAAACTTTTAGATAATAACCACTCTACTCCAGCCAAATACCATAAAACTGTGTACCCTCCTCCTCACCATGCCAGCACAAACCACGTGGGGAATCCCAGACTTCTATCCAGTCTGTAATAAGTCTTTCCTGATCTCTCTTCTAGGGGCTAGGACCTTTATTCCCACTGAGTGGTAGTAAGCTGCCTGTCCCCACTTGGTGCTGGTGGAGGGCGTGGGGGAGCAGTCATGAGGCACTCCTAACCTCCCACTCTGGGAGGTACCCATGGGGACCTAGTGGGAGCCAGAACTGTCCCATCTTCCCAGAGTAATGAAGGACTTTCTCCCTGTGGGTGTTGATGAAGGCTGAGTCAGAAACCTGGACTTTGGCTTCCACCTGGCAGTAATGAGGTAGGTGGTGTCCCCTTTTCCCTTGCTGGAGTGGCGTCAGAGGATGCCAGCTAAAACAGAAGGTTTAAAGTCAGACTTGTTGCACAGTAACTTTTTCATTGCACTGGAAAGAGGTGTTGCCTGTGAAAACTCTGGATTCATCAATTTATTCAGCAAATGTTTACTGAGTATCTACCATGTGCCAGGTTCAGTGTGGGACATTCGGACCTCAGACATAGATAGACATGGTCTCTGCCCATGAAGCTTATATCCTAGCAGGGGAGACAGACTTCACAGAAATGAATGACTTATAGCACAATGAAACAATCACAGCGTCACTAAGTAGTACAGACTTCCATAAGAGAACCACATCATCACTAACTCTTCAGTGGTGCCTACCACGCTCTTAATGGAGAAACAAACACTTAAGACCTAGACTCTATTATTTTTAGTGGTTTATTTTATAGTGGTTTATCTATTTTATAGTGGTTACCACCACTTCCAACCCCTTGGTAAAAAAATTGGCCAAGAAAGAGAGCCCAAGACTCTGTGCTTCACTGAGAGTATCTTTAAAAAATACATTTTCATAATGCATTAGCTCAGAGAAGTTTCTGGACTCACAATACATTAGGCTACCTTCCTTACAGATAAATGAGTCTTTGAGAAGATTTGCATTAAACTCACTAACATTTTCCAATTTTCACTCATGTAATTAACTGGTCTACTTGTAGATTGCACACACAAATGGTTGAGTTCTTTACTCGGCAAACATATATTGAGCATCTACTATTTGTCAGAAACTGTACCAAGACTTAGAGACACAAAGATATGGAAGACACGAAGTGATGACAATTGAAGCAAGGAGAATTTTTCCAATTCTTTATATTTTTCTATAACTTAAAAAAAAAAAAAGATAAATGAGACATTGTGTTTATTGCAGCATTATCTGGGATTGAAAAACACTGGAATGAATCCAATTGTCCATCAATAGAGGATTGGTTGAATAAATTATTAATACATCCATACATTGCATACCATGTTGCTGTAAAAAGGGATAAGAAACAGTCATCTCTCCATATACATGGGGGATTGGTTCCAGGACCCTGCCTCTCCCCACCCTTGTAGTCACTCCTGTGGAATCCACCTATACTAAAAGTCAGGGTGTACATCCCATGAATACTGTATTTTTGATCCATATTTACTTAAACAAATCTTCATATAAGTAGACCTGCTCAGTTCAAACCTGTGTTGTTCAAAGGCCAACTGTGCTGCTATGCAGCTATATCTTTAGAATATGATATTAACAAAAAGAAAAAAAAGGAAAAAGAACAAAAAGTAAGATGGTAAAGTATGTTAAATATGCTATCATATAAGAAAGCTAAATTAAAAACAAATGTTAATAACATTTTTAAAAAGAAGGATAAAATTAAATTTTACTAAAGTAAAAACATAATTGTCTAGTGGAAAGGGAAGGAAAAAGACTAATCAAAGCTGTAGTTCTCTGAATAGCTCTTGTTTTGTAGATTTGATTTGCAACTTAAGTGACACAGGAATTTGTCTGCAAATCCTTAATGGGACATACCCTAAAGGAAAAAAAAAAATTCTTGCAAGACAAACCAAACTTCCCCAAACAATAAAATGCCCTTAAACTGTTTTCAGTAATCATATTTTAGTGATAGTATTGATATCATCATTGTGAGACCATTATGTTTCATTTTCTGAGAAAACAAATGAGTAATTATGCTTTTTGTCCTTAAAAGCTGGGATTTCAACATGAGAGAAAGGAGATGCAAATGTGAGAATAAACTTAGACAAATATTCTGTGGACCAGATTTCAAACGAGAAGAATCAGTATGACCTTATATGTTTTCTTAAAAAACAAACAACCCTCCCCCCAAAACAAAAACAAAAACCTAAAATCTCTTTCCTAGCTATACCCCCCCCAAAGAGGCCTAGAAACAATGACTGACCCAATAACAAGGATCATTCTAATGAATGAATTAAGGGATCTAGGCAGTGATCAATGCTGCTAACATCACACCAAAGGAGACTGATATTATGTACTCCTAACAGAAATACAAACCTTACCTTGTCCCCATATTGAACCTTAATCTGCTCAAGCCTCTAGAACTCACCACCAATTATCAGAAAATTGAATGGAGAGAGTAACATTTTAAATGACACCATGGAGATGTAATACTCAGAATCCACTCTGGCAAACCCTACAGGAAAAATGGCCAGTTTCTTCAACAAGTAAATTACAAGGAAACAAAATGATGTCAGAAAAATCCTATACATTCAAAGAGATTTGAGGGACACATTAATAAATTTCAATATATGAGCCACATTTGGATACTAAGTTGAACACATTACTTGTTTAAAAAATGAGACAATTGGAGAACTTGGACATTAAATATTGTTTGGTATTAAATAACTAATGTTAATTTTAGAAAAGATCTAAATAAGATTTTAAAAAATCACAGTAATGGTATCATGGTTATGCTGTCAAAAATAGTCCTTGTCTTTTAGAGCTACATAGTAAAATATTTACAGGTGACATGACATAATGGTGGGGATTTGTTTCAAAATAATCTAGAGTTGAGGGGACTGGATGGGGTAGAGATGAAACAAGATTGGCCATGAATTGAAAGTTGTTGAAGGTAGGTGATGGGACTCATGAGAGTAAGCTCTCTAGCATATGTTAAAAAACTTTTCTTAATAAAAGGTTAATTACAAAAAGAGGCAGCCTGTTTAATGTAAGGTTTACACTCTGATTTCACTTAGGCTTGGTCTGAGTCTGTTTAGGACCTGTCATGTGGCTCCTGTTTCCTTAGATACCAACAAATATTATTGTAAAAAGAAAAATGACTTTGCTGAGATACTTTTTCCATGTGCTCCCCTCATGTAAGAAAAATTGGGGGATGCCAAACCTGTGAAACTGAGACTGGGACAAGGAGCCCCCTGTGGTTGCTGACTAGCTCTTTAGAGCTCTGCTTCTTGTATTTGGTCTCTGGTACTTATATCCAACAGTCATCTGTGGCTGTGGCTTGGAAATCATGTGGCATCAGAAGAGGAGGGAACTCCAAAGGCAGGGCTATGTCAATTGCTCAAAAAAGGGGAATGGAAGATGTTGCCGCCATCCAGCAGCATAATAATTGAGAAACATTTTTGAATCCAGGATCATGGATTTTTAGGGCTCTTACCAACTTTATATTTTGTGTAGTCCAAGTCACTTATGTGGCAGGTGAAGAAATGGAAGCTCAGAGAAATGAAGTGACTTGGTCAAGGTTGCAAAACTAATACATTGTTGGGACCTGAACCCATATTTTACTGATTTCCAGAGTTCAGTGCTCTTTTCTGCACATTACATCTGGGGTGGTGCACCTTGATTTGTTTCTTTGATTTCATTATGAACGCTCTAGAATCTATTCCATGAATTCTCTGGAGTAATGTACTACTGTGATGTAGAATTTTCTGTTTTTTCAGTACAAGGGGAGACAGGGGCTATTGAGGCATGTGTTGGGGTGTGGGGGAGTGGGGTGATTTTAAAATAGTAGGTATAATTGGCTGAAAGAATCTCCTTAGGGTGAATTGTGGCTCATGCTTCATATGAGGAAAGCTGTATGAGTTTGTGCTTTGCAGACCCCATGAAGGAAGTTATGGGACAAGCAGGCTCTAGAGTCAGATTACCTGAGTTTGAACCCATGCTCTTCTACTCTTTACTCACAGTGTGATCTTGAACAAGTTAGTGATCTCTCTGTACCTCATCTATGAAGTGAAAATAATAATAGCACCTACATCATGGTCTCATTGTGTAGCTTTAATGGGTTAATATAGGTAAAATTCTTAAACCAATATCTGGCACCATGCAGGAAACGTGTGTGATCTCAGAGGGGAAACCGGATGCAAACAGCAGTCAATGGGCATGACCAATAGAACATACACATGAGACTGGTAGGTGTCTTGGAGTTTCAAATAGGGCCTACTTGCTGAACCTACTTGAAGGGTATGATTTCAGGGTGTTAAAAATCTCCTTCTTTCCAGAACCAGTTGGGTGCCTGAAAGTCTCAGCTCTGGATTGATTGTGTTACAATTCGGTGTGTTATCTGGAAGTAGCAAATGTAATCATGTAAGTCATTCACGTCTCATAGACAACTCACTTATCATCTGAAGGAGCTAGTCATGCAGTCAAGCTTTTCTGGTAGGAAATATGGTCAAGGAGTAGTGAGTGCCTCCAATGCAGTTGTAGCAGATACCATTGGTGCCTCCAGCACTTGCCTACACAACAAAAGCTCCTTGCTATAAAAAACCAAAAACAAACCTGCAGCTCTGTCTGAGAATGTTTTGTGATTTTTTTCCTAGCCTTGGGAGTACATTCAGCCAGTATTAGTCCATTTCCATGCTACTGATAAAGACATACCTGAGACTGGGTAATTTATAAAGGAAAAGAGGTTTAATGGACTCACAGTTCCACATGGCTGGGGAGTCCTCACAATAATGGTGGAAGGTGAAAGGCACGTCTTACCTGATGGCAGACAAGAGAGAAAAAGAATCATGCAAAAGCGGTTTGCCCTTATAAAACCATAAGATCTCGTGAGACTTATTCACTACCACAAGAACAGCATGATTCAATCATCTCCCACTGGGTTCATGCCACAACATGTGGGAATTATGAAAGCTAAAATTCTAGATGAGATTTGGGTGGGGACACAGCCAAACCATATCACAGCCCATGAGCAGGACAAGCTGGAAGGGCTGGAAAGTTAATGACCCTGGAGTGGCTCTCAAACAATGATGGTGGGGTGTTGGTGGGTAAAGATCCCAGCTTGCTAGTCCCTCATTTGGAATAGCTCTGAGGAGCGCTCCACACTGTGTCCTGGAGTTCCCAGTGGGATTGTACTCCAGTTGCCAATAGTGATAAATGCATGCAAATGTACCCTTTATTGGCTTTTTATTCTCTCCCTTCTCACTTCCCTACTTTCCTATCAGTTTCCTGGTATTGCCTTCCAATGAGACTCTTTGTACCAAATCTGTACCTCAGGACCTGCTTTTGGGGGAGCCCAAACCAAGACAGCCTCATCCAAGTGTCTGGCTTGGGTCTCCCAGCCTCTTGTTTCTTCTGACTTTCTGAACTTCCCACATCTCCAACCACAATTCCAATCCTCAAATTTAGAGATTATTTTTCTAATATTATTTTTCTATTTTAGGGATTATTTGGCTACTACTTCAGTGTGAAACACACACCCTATTGTCCTCAAATATTTCTATTGCATTCTATTTTGGGTAGCAAGGAAGTGGGTATTGAGAACTAATGATTATCGGTGCCATATAGAATGACACTTAGGAAGGGGAAAAACTGTCAAAACACCGTTTCTCTGCAGAACTCAAGACTTCAATCCCCTTGACAACCAATTCCTGAACAACATCAGGGAGTTCCAGTTTGGGCTAGAGGTAAGTTATCTGACGTCTCTTGTATCAATACCACCATCTATAAGATTTGTGGTTTATACCTGTCTTCAGATTTACTGACCCTGATGGTATTATTATAACCACTGCAAATTCACCAAACTCCTTTGAAAGTGTAATTTTATACAGAATTGGAAAATGTTAACATTTCTAAATCCTTTACGTATGCAATGAACTGAAGAGAACAAACATTTTAGGAAAATTAATAAAGTAATTTATAGATTAAAGTTCAATATTGCTAAAAGCTGACTAAACTACAGTAGTATTTAGACAATGATGACAAGGACAAAACAAATAACTCTGAAAGTAATCTCTTTCAGACCAAACATACTAATCATTTTCACAACCTTTTTTTCCTCCTTAGAAAGCAATGGCGGGGCGGAGCAAGATGGCCGAATAGGAACAGCTCCAGTCTCCAACTCCCAGCGCGAGCGACACAGAAGACCGGTGATTTCTGCATTTTCAACTGAGGTACTGGGTTCATCTCACTGGGGAGTGCCGGACGATCGGTGCTGGTCAGCTGCTGCAGCCCGACCAGCGAGAGCTGAAGCAGGGCGAGGCATCGCCTCACCTGGGAAGCGCAAGGGGGAAGGGAATCCCTTTTCCTAGCCAGGGGAACTGAGACACACAACACCTGGAAAATCGGGTAACTCCCACCCCAATATTGCGCTTTAAGCAAACAGGCACACCAGGAGATCATATCCCACACCTGGCCGGGAGGGTCCCACGCCCACGGAGCCTCCCTCATTGCTAGCACAGCAGTCTGTGATCTACTGGCAAGGCAGCAGCGAGGCTGGGGGAGGGGCGCCCGCCATTGCTGAGGCTTAAGTAGGTAAACAAAGCTGCTGGGAAGCTCCAACTGGGTGGAGCTCACAGCAGCTCAAGGAAACCTGCCTGTCTCTGTAGACTCCACCTCTGGGGACAGGGCACAGCTACACAACAACAACAACAACAACAAAAAAGCAGCAGAAAGCTCTGCAGACGCAAACGACTCTGTCTGACAGCTTTGAAGAGAGCAGTGGATCTCCCAACACGGAGGCTGAGATCTGAGAAGGCACAGACTGCCTGCTCAAGTGGGTCCCTGACCCCTGAGTAGCCTAACTGGGAGACATCCCCCACTAGGGGCAGTCTGACACCCCACACCTCACAGGGTGGAGTACACCCCTGAGAGGAAGCTTCCAAAGCAAGAATCAGACAGGTACACTCGCTGTTCAGAAATATTCTATCTTCTGCAGCCTCTGCTGCTGATACCCAGGCAAACAGGGTCTGGAGTGGACCTCAAGCAATCTCCAACAGACCTACAGCTGAGGGTCCTGACTGTTAGAAGGAAAACTATCAAACAGGAAGGACACCTATACCAAAACCCCATCAGTACATCACCATCATCAAAGACCAGAGGCAGATAAAACCACAAAGATGGGGAAAAAGCAGGGCAGAAAAGCTGGAAATTCAAAAAATAAGAGCACATCTCCCCCGGCAAAGGAGCGCAGCTCATCGCCAGCAACGGATCAAAGCTGGACGGAGAATGACTTTGACGAGATGAGAGAAGAAGGCTTCAGTCCATCAAATTTCTCAGAGCTAAAGGAAGAATTACGTACCCAGCGCAAAGAAACTAAAAATCTTGAAAAAAAAGTGGAAGAATTGACGGCTAGAGTAATTAATGCAGAGAAGGTCATAAACGAAATGAAAGAGATGAAAACCATGACACGAGAAATACGTGACAAATGCACAAGCTTCAGTAACCGACTCGATCAACTGGAAGAAAGAGTATCAGCGATTGAGGATCAAATGAATGAAATGAAGTGAGAAGAGAAACCAAAAGAAAAAAGAAGAAAAAGAAATGAACAAAGCCTGCAAGAAGTATGGGATTATGTAAAAAGACCAAATCTACGTCTGATTGGGGTGCCTGAAAGTGAGGGGGAAAATGGAACCAAGTTGGAAAACACTCTTCAGGATATCATCCAGGAGAACTTCCCCAACCTAGTAGGGCAGGCCAACATTCAAATCCAGGAAATACAGAGAACGCCACAAAGATACTCCTCGAGAAGAGCAACTCCAAGACACATAATTGCCAGATTCACCAAAGTTGAAATGAAGGAAAAAATCTTAAGGGCAGCCAG
>NC_037673.1:51907566-51914818 GCF_003255815.1 Theropithecus gelada | reverse complement strand
ATCATTCAAAAGTCAGGAAACAACAGGTGCTGGAGAGGATGTGGAGAAATAGGAACACTTTTACACTGTTGGTGGGATTGTAAACTAGTTCAACCATTATGGAAAACAGTATGGCGATTCCTCAAGGATCTAGAACTAGATGTACCATATGACCCAGCCATCCCATTACTGGGGATATACCCAAAGGATTATAAATTATGCTGCTATAAAGACACATGCACACGTATGTTTATTGCAGCACTATTCACAATAGCAAAGACTTGGAATCAACCCAAATGTCCATCAGTGACAGATTGGATTAAGAAAATGTGGCACATATACACCATGGAATACTATGCAGCCATAAAAAAGGATGAGTTTGCGTCCTTTGTAGGGACATGGATGCAGCTGGAAGCCATCATTCTTAGCAAACTATCACAAGAACAGAAAACCAAACACCGCATGTTCTCACTCATAGGTGGGAACTGAACAATGAGATCACTTGGACTCAGGAAGGGGAACATCACACACCGGGGCCTATCATGGGGAGGGGGGAGGGGGGAGGGATTGCATTGGGAGTTATACCTGATGTAAATGACGAGTTGATGGGTGCAGTAGACCAACATGGCACAAGTATACATATGTAACAAACCTGCACGTTATGCACATGTACCCTACAACTTAAAGTATAATAATAATAAATAAATTAAAAAAAAAAAAAAAAAAGAAAGCAATGGCAATACTTACTAAGTCTTATATAAAAGATGGCTCATGGAAACCTCCAAATAAATAATAATAATATTCAATGTTTATATAGTGCTTTTTTTCCCCATCATGGAGCTCAAAGCATTATCAAATAATTATGAGATTATTTCCATTTTATGCCCAACATAATACTTTCCTTTATGAAGTAGTTACGAAGTTTTATTATATATGTCCTTAAATGATTCCAGAAGCAGAGTTATTAATTGATCATTCACTCAATCATTAATCATTAATTAATACAATACATTTTTTTCATTCATCCATCCATTCATCCTTTCCCCCCCATCTATCAGTTTACAAATATTTATTAAGTAGTCACTGCATATGAGGTCCTCTGCTAAGTTCTGGCTGTACAGTGTTGATCAAAATAGTTATGGGCCCCAGCTCTCATGGAGCTAATAGCATAGTGAATTCTACAGCACAAATTCTAGTAACATTCTGTGATTATACTATTTCTATCTAAAAAAAATTTTTTTAAAGGCTAGTCAAGTGAAGCAATGGGAGTGGAGGAGGAACAAAGAAATCCATAACGGATTGTGATCAATTAATTTAAACACCATTGCACTCAGACCGGCCTACAATGTTTTGTGAAATATGTTTTTCCTAATTAAAACTCAAACAGTTAATTTGAGGTATAATACTTTTAATTATGTAGATTTGAAAGTGAGAGCACTTGGACAGAGAACAGAGGTCTTGTATAAATACGGCTGAATCTGGCAAACCCTAATCTGTAGTCTGTGCAGATTACTGTGGTTTGATCACACTATGAGGTGGGAAACTCTCCAGCACCAGTCCTCCAGTATGGTAAGGCAGGGCAGGACAGCAACCCATAAAAACCAGTACATCAGCCCACTTCTGTTTTAATGTTGCTGAGTTGCCTTTATTTGAAAAAAATAAAAATTAACAGAACAGAGGTGACAGGTAAGGCAAAGTTTGGGACAGGTATGTTTTAGAGTTTCCATGCTTTGTGGAGTTCACAAATTCCTCTGATTCCAAAGCTTCTAAAAGGTCAGATGAATTTTTTTTTTTTTTTTTTTTTAGACAGTGTCTTGCTCTGTGGCCCAGGCTGGAGTGCAGTGGTGCGAGTTTGGCTCACTGCACCCTCCACCTCCCGGGTTCAAGCAATTCTCGTGCCTCAGCCTCCCGAGTAGCTGGGACTACAGGCATATGCCACCACACCTGGCTAATTTTTGCATTTTTAGTAAAGATAGGGTTTCTCCATGTTGGTCAGCCTGGTCTCAAACTCTTGACCTAAGGTGATCCTCCTGTCTCACCCTCCCAAAGTGCTGGGATTACAGGCGTAAGCCACAGCACACAGCACTAATCATTCTTGATTCATGGAAAAAGCTGAATCATCTGCTGCTGAGGGAAATGGAACAGTTCCTCCTGAGACATCTCTGTTGGTCATGTGTTTTGCCTTGGATGTCTCTATGGAAGACCACAGAGGTGTGGGAGAGAGCTGAGTTCTTAAAAGGAATAAATGTTCTCACCTTTATTGACATAGTTTTACAATAGGCACTGCTGTAGCTTGTGTTTCCTTGTATCTGATTGGAGTGGATTGTACAAATCTGGTGATTTAGATCTTTCCCTCTCTTTACCTTAGGAAATTTTTGAATCAGGTCTTATCTGCATAGGCCTAGCCTGGTAGGGCCAATTATTTGTCTTTCAGGAATTCTGAATGACTGACTTACGCCTGAGGTAAGTCGGTTTTCTGTCTCATGTGCATATCCGCATTATAATCATTTTTGTGCACGTCTCCATTGTAACCAATTTTGGAGCATAGTATATTTGTTTATTTACATTGTATGTTTATTTGCATGTAAACATGGACATGTCTAGACTATGAGTTCTTGCAGGGCAGGAATTGTATCTTTTCCTCTTTCTACAGTGACCAGGTCAGTGTCTGGCAAATAGAAGTGCTTGATGTGTTTGTTGAGTGAGTGAGTGAGTGAGTGAATGAATAAATGAATATCTCTCTGTCTCTCTAGATGCTAAATGGTGGAGATTCTGGAGTCTATTTGTATTGGTTGTTAACATGGCCATCCCATGTGTTGTTGACTGATCACATGTGGGACTGCTTTGATTTCCTACAACACTGCTAATATCCAGGATATTACTGTATCCAACTGTCTTCCAATAGAGTTGCTTTTGCAGTTTGGTTTGGAAACAGTGCTATATTACTTCAAATGATTGTCAAATAATAAAACAAACAATAATAACCTGAAATGCCAGAAAACATTATTTTCATGGCAACTTTTCAAAAAACAGTTCTACAGGATCCATTTACAAAATATACATGGATGGGGTCGGGCATGGTGGCTCACACCTGTAATCCCAGCACTTTGGGAGGCCGAGGCAGGCAGATCACGAGGTCAGAAGATCGAGACCATCCTGGCTAACATGGTGAAACCCCATCTCTACTAAAAATACAAAAAATTAGTTGGGCGTGCTGGCAGGCACCTGTAGTCCCAGCTACTCGGGAGGCTGAGGCAGGAGAATGGTGTGAACCCGGAAGGCGGAGCTTGCGGTGAGCCGAGATCATACCGCTGCACTCCAGGCTGGGTGACAGAGCCAGACTCCATCTCAAAAAAAAAAAAAAAAAAAATACACCAACAGAGTAAAGCTTATTACAGACTACTGAGTGATATGTATCATTTTTATAATAGAAACAAAAATGTTTGCCATACAGCAGTATGTGGTAAAGATAAAAATAGCTTGTCAGGTAGGCCAGGGAAGTTTCTCCATAGTAAGCTATAGATGGAGCAGTGAGGGGGAAATGGTTTATTGATTATAACATTTAAATGTTACTTTTTCTGAATTGATTCTTGTATGAATAAGGGAAGGTGGAAAGCTAAAGCCGTTTAGGATTTGAGAGGGTCTGGGTATAAGGGGATAAAGGCACATACTTGTCATTGTTTGGAGCATAGAAGATTTAGGTTTCCAAATTTATTATTAGGATTAGGTAGGATGTATACAACAGAAAGCTTCAAATAACAGTGGATTAAATAGTTTTTATTTTTATTTCATGTAAAACAAAAAGTACAGGATTGGTATGGAGGTGCTTTGGTCATCAACTGCTTCTTTCCACTTCACTGTCACTAGCACTTGGCTTCGATTTAAGTTTGCCTCGTGGTTCAGCATTATTGCTGGAGCTCTAGCCATCACATATGCAATCCAGGCAGTAGGAAGGAAGAAGGGGGAAAGGGCACTCCTTCCAGCGGAATCAGCTCCTTTTATAGGTACTTCCTAGAAACCTCGGCCAATCACTTTCACTTATTTCTCAATGACCATTACTGGCAAGGAGAGAGGCTCGAAAATGGCTTGTTTTGGCTGTGCACATTTGTGGTACCAAATAATATTTGAGTTTTGATGCCAGAGAAAAAGAGGAGATGACTGAGTAGCAAACCGGTAGTCTCTAACCTTCAAGCAGATAATAGTCTTGTAGGTTTGGGAATGTCTCATGTCTCTTCAGAGTGATTTTATGTATCTCTGCTCTGACCTAATATGCATAAAGTTTAAATTTTAACTTTCAGAGAGCAATTTTATTCAACTTATTTGTAAGTTCTTAGGGAAAGCCTCAGTGTAAATCCATATGCTGACTCTTAACAGGCTGTCACACAGATATTTATGGCTAAAACCAGAAAAAGAATGTGATCCTTTCATGGTAGAACATAGTAAGTGACGAGGATATTTTGTCAGTCTACAGTGGACTGATATGACTCAGCAAAAAGACTGGAGAAGTCAACAGGAAGTCATTGTGTGAAAGCGTGAAAGCAGGGCTGAATCAGTTAAGACACAAGGAGCCCAACCATTCAGCCGGGCTGCCCTTGGTCCTCAAATAACTCATCAGACAACATACGGATAGCTTTTCAGGCATATCTCAGTAATCTTTTGAAATTGTAGGGCTGTCGAGACATCAGCTGCCCTGCCCTTGGGCAGGTTGCACACAGTGTCCTTTCTCCCTCACCACAGGTGTGTCTGGCTTAGTCAACTTGGGATGCTATAACAAAATACTGCAGATTAAGTGGCTTAAACAATAGCAATTTATTTCTCATGATTCCGGAGGCTTGGAAGTCCGAGATCATGGTGCTGGACTATTCATTTTCTGGGGAGGGCCCACTTCCTGGCTTATCGATGGCTACTGTCTCACCGTGTCCTCACATAGCAGACAGAGGGAGCAATTGAGCTCTCTAGTTCTTTTCTTGTAAGGACACTGGGATCTCATTGGAGCAGAGCCCTGCCCTTATGATCTTATTTTACCTTATTTACCTCCTTATAGGCCCCACCTCCAAACACAGTCACACTGAGTGTTAGGCCTTCATCATATGAATTTGGAGCAGACATGATTCAGTCTACAGCAGTGTCCTTTCCCAACCGAAGAGCTTAGTAAAAAAGGAAGCACTTCTTTGATTGACCAACAGTACCTTCCTTTATTCAGATAGTTTTCTAAAAACAACCAAGCTTGAAGCACTGCTCTTCATATCATTTTAGAGTGAGTTGAGATTTAATATGTGCAAGAACTAAGAGAGTCAGAAGGTAGGACTAGTTCTGCTACCTGGTTCTAGACTGGTTTAATTGCTTATTTGAATCAATTCTGATGTATTTCATGCATTATATCTGGACTTAGTGCTGTCACTTTCTATTATAACAGGGTGGACATAAAATAAAGCATAAAGCCTTCTTTTGTATCTGCGGGGAAGGCAAATATACTCTGTCCACAACCACAAAGAAGGGAGGAAGTGGAATGATTAGAATGACAACATCAAACTACTTTGCTCTAAAACCTTTGAGCAGTTTTAAAATCTGGATATTTGCTTCGGTTTGACTCTCAACTTCATTTTGAGGCCATAGATAGAATCAAATAGGCTCTCAAAGACAGAAGTTTCCAAATAAAATACTCTATTCTTTTAGGGCATACCCTAAAAGAATAGAGATACTGGTACATTTAACAAAACACGACTTTCCTGAAGGATAAGGAATGCATTTCAATTGCAGTTTCTATCATTAGCTGCTTGTCAAAATAAACTGTTTATCTTCCAATTTCAGAGTTGCCAGGTCTGCCACAGCTGTTGAAAGGACCTTCTCTGGCAATCTGATCAGGTTCGACTATTGGATATTAACAGCAGGGAATCTAAAATCAAAACACAGCTCTCAAGTTTTAGTGACAGCTTTTCAGGATAACTCATCAGCTGGAATTATGGGTAATGGCAATAGTCCTTTTGGTTAAAAAGATTTATAATGATATGTTTCATGGATTTGAAATTTAGAGAAAATAGACACAGGATTATTTTTTAATGGTGAGTCCAGGGAATCTACAATTTTTTCCTTTTCTTTTGTTGTAAAATATAGTCTGGGATTTCATAATCAGTATTTTTTAATAAATCAAAATGATACAAGATGAGATATTTAAATAACCTTCTTTTACTATTTTCTCAATAATTTAAAAAATTTATTCTCAATAATTTTAGTTAGGTTGCCTTTTTAACCCAGTGCTCCCATTTCTGTAAGTATTCATAGTGCAGGGTAGTGCTGGTTAATGGTTTCTAAGAACCATGACAAAAGATAAGCAAATAAACAAACTACCAAAAGCATCTATTTTTTTTTTTTTTTTTTTTTTGAGACGGAGTCTCGCTCTGCCGCCCAGGCTGGAGTGCAGTGGCCGGATCTCAGCTCATTGCAAGCTCCGCCTCCCGGGTTCACGCCATTCTCCTGCCTCAGCCTCCTGAGTAGCTGGGACTACAGGCGCCCGCCACCGCGCCTGGCTAGTTTTTTGTATTTTTTAGTAGAGACGGGGTTTCACCGTGTTAGCCAGGATGGTCTCGATCTCCTGACCTCGTGATCCGCCCGTCTCGGCCTCCCAAAGTGCTGGGATTACAGGCTTGAGCCACCGCGCCCGGCCAAGCATCTATTTCTATATGCATGTAAGAGAACTTGATGATGTTGCCTGGAAACGAGAACTATTTATCCCCCCAAACTCAAATTAAATATAGGGGCTGAGATTAATCTTTTGGCTTCTGACTGTTGAAGCCATCCCCCACCAATCTCCCACCGTGCTCCTCCACCCAAATTAGAAATTGCTACTTCTCTAATCACTGGATGACCACAGCCCAAGACAGCTGAGATCCTCCAGTGATCTTACTTGAATTGCCTTTTGGTCTGAAGCCATCAGTTCACACTGAAAGATTTGTAACAATCCCTTGACATCAATTTTTGTCTTTATTATAAGAAGTTACTAAGGAAGTTCATTATCAGTGGCTTTCAGATTTGCCCATTTATCAGCATCAACTGAGTTGCTTTGAAAAAAACGCAGATTTTCAGGCTCACCCCAAGCCTATTCAATCTGAATTTCTAGGCAAGAGGTCAAGGGAACCTGTATTACAGATAATCTTAGGTGGTTCTGATGCAATTGGTGAGGATATGGGAAACATAGCACAGTGTCCTCCTTCTTCTTCTTCTTCTTCTTCTTCTTCTTCTTCTTCTTCTTCTTCTTCTTCTTCTTCTTCTTCTT
>NC_037673.1:51780626-51907543 GCF_003255815.1 Theropithecus gelada | reverse complement strand
CTCCTCCTCCTTCTCCTTCTCCTTCTTCTTCTTCTCCTTCTTCTTCTTCTTCTTCTTTCTTCCGAAATCTTGCTCTGTTGTCCAGGCTGGAGTGCAGTGGCACAATCTCAGCTCACTGCAAGCTCCACCTCCCAGGTTCACGCCATTCTCTTGCCTCAGCCTCCCGAGTAGCTGGAACTACAGGCGCCCGCCACCACACCCGGCTAATTTTTGTATTTTTTAGTAGAGACAGGGTTTCACTGTGTTAGCCAGGATTGTCTGGATCTCCTCACCTCATGATAACGCCCGCCTTGGCCTCCCAAAATGCTAGGATTACAGGTGTTAGCCACCATGCCAGGCCGTCACAGTGTCCTTTTTTTGGAAAAGAAGGACCGTGGAAAAAAGTTCTCTCTAGTTTTAGTTCCAGTACCAGCGGTCCTACTTCTCGGTAAACAATTTATTTTTATTTCCTGGACACTGTAATTCTTATAATTGATTGTGTTGCTCTTTCTTGCATTGGCCAAAGCATACAGTCAAATGTGAATCCTTCTAGCAAATGTATAGAAAGAAACTTGTGGCACTATCAGTACCATGTGACTACTTAGCCTTCATCTTCTCTTTCTTACTCTCATTTCCCCATTGTCCCAATACTTTCATCAATTTGTTTTTAATTCTGCATTTTGTTTTGTTGCAGGTGTTTTTGTACATTGCTTTAAGTCCTTTCTAGAACAAAATATGACATATATAAATAAAAAATACTGTCCAAACATTTGTATAAGCTGCTTGCTTGAATTGGGATATTTATATTTATGATTTATATTTAAAAAATACAAACTCATAGAAGCTTAGAGTAGAATCGGGTTGCCAGAGGATGGGAGTGGTGGGGAAATAGGGAGCTGCTATTCAACTGGCATGAAGTTTAATTTATAGGAGATGAAGCAGTTCTAGAGATCTGCACTGCAAGATCATGCCTATAGTTAACAATAATGTATCGCACCCTTAAACATTTGTTGAAAGGGCCTATCTCATGTTTAATGTTATCACAACAATGAAAACAACCCAACAACTTAGGATGATCCAGCAGAAGTCACACCTGGTTGAAGGTGGTACCATTACTGTTTTGTTCAGTGAACTTATTGCCCTTTGGGGAGTGTGGGTGGAATGGGGGTAGATATTACTTCATGTGATAAAAGACAAACAGAGAGTCTTCTAAATTTTATTTAGAATAAAACCAGCATGGTAGAAATACATCAGTGATACAAGAGAAAAAGAACTTGATTCCTTAATAAAATGACTTACAAGTACAAAAATGGACCCCATCTTGTGTTCTGCTTTACTTACATCCAACTCTAACCTGTGAGCATATTAGGAAAAAAGAAGCAAGTGCATCCAAGAAAATCATTTGTAACTTAATTTGTATGAGGTGGGGCAAGGTTGCTTTTGATCCAAGTCTGGTATTTCTTGTTTAGCAGGGTGTAGATTCCAGGCTTTTTGGCAACACCACATTCATGACCTCCAGAGACTATGGCATGGAAGACACCTTTACAAATCAAGGGGCCCCCTGAATCACCCTGGAAAGAAGAAAAAGGGAAAATATGTGGTGAGAAGCTGTTGGAATTTTTTTTTTTAAGCACCAACTGTTGATTGTTCAAAGGAGTATTATCTGGGTCGTTGCTTTCTTTATGTCCTGGAGAGTGTCTGACACTGCCTTTTACTCGTTATAGGTTCTCTATATGCCTCTCTCTGTCTAGGACTATGTTTCTGCCTACTTGCTTCTCTGTTTATGTCTCTAACTATGACTATGACTATGCCTCTGCCTCTGTCTCGGTGTCCATGTCCTTGTCTCTGTTTTGTCCCTATCTATGTCTACTTTCATCTGGGAATCAATGACTATTGACTATTTATTAAAGAATGGATAAGGTTTTAAATAATCCATTGAAATAAAATAATCTTTTAAAGTTGTATATTTCATTTTGATGCTCATAGACCTAAAATCAAATTGCTATTGAGAGTAGCAGAAAAGAGCAATGTATTGTAGTAAATGTCTTGATGGCAGGAATTATATGTTCTCTGTTACTTATTTATTTTTTTGCATCCTCATATGGTTGGACATAGTGCTATGTATATGTACCACACTTAGTAAATACTTAGTGAATGAGATGATTTTTGAAGACTCACTCTAACAGCAAAACATGTAACTAAATTCTATCAAGTGAAGGGAAAGAGCTATAGAGGGGATGGCATGGTCTTTTAATGAAGAGCTGGCTTCTTTGAAGACCAGCCTTTCTCTTTGCTAATGTTCACATTGCAAACTGCAGTGCCTTGTACTTTGGTCAACCATGATAACAGATGTTTAGGAGGGTGATGGTCTTGGGTACTGCAGATGCAAAAGACATTTGAAGTCATCATATCCTCTTCCTCAATAATACTTAATATAGTATGAAATGAATACTGTATTCTAATTTTTTAAAAAATTAGTAATTCATTTGTACTATATATTAGTATAGTTCATATAAACATGAACACCTATTTTTTTTCTTTACCATCTCAGTAAACAAAAGATTTTGAAAAATATAATGACTCTTGTTCCTTTTTTTCTTTTAAGACAGGATCTCATTTTGTCACACAGGCTGGAATGCAGTGGCAAGATCTCGGCTCACTTCAGCCTCAACCTCCTGGGCTCAGGTGATCCTCCCACCTCAGCCTCCTGAGTAGGTGGGACTACAGGCGTATGCCACCATGCCCGGCTAATTTTTGTATTTTTTGTAGAGACAGGTTTTCACCATGTTGCCCAGGCTGGTCTCAAACTCCTGAGTTCAAGAGATCCACCCACCTTGGCCTCCCAAAGTGCTGGGATTACAGGTGTGAGCCACTGTGCCCGGCCTTTTGTTTCTTTTTGTTAGTCAGCAGTATGGTCTGAATGTTTGATTCCTCCGAATTCATATGTTGCAATCCTCACTCCCAAGGTGAGGGTATTAGGAGGTGGGGCAAGGTGAGGGTATTAGGAGGTGGGGCCTTTGGGAGGTGATTAGGTCATGGAGGTGAAGGCTTCATAAATGAGATTAGTTCCCTTATTAAAGAGGCCTAAGAGAGACGCCTCACCCCATCTACCATGTGAGATTAGAGTGAAAAGAAGCCGTTTATGAACCAGAAAGTAGGCCCTCCCCAGACACCAAATGTGCTAGTGCCTTGATCTTGATCTTGAACACAATAAAGTTCTGTTATTTATAAGCCACCGAGTTTATGGTATTTTGTGGTGGCAGCCCAAACAGATGAAGACAGTCAGTCAGCATTACTTATGAAACACATACTGTATATTTGAGCTTTTTGCATTTGAGTCTTATAAGACCTCCTTATTGATTAATCCGCAAGGTGGTTCTTTAAATAAGTTATCTTCTAATCACCACTAGTGACTTCAGGGTTGGTAGACTTTCTAAGGAGGATAACACCTCTCATAGGAAGCCTGTAAGAGTTGTCAGATATAGTCTATTATCCTGATTAACAAACATTTAGTGGGTGCTTATGAAGCATTGGGGAAGTTTTTACAATCCATTCACATTGGTAGATGAAAAAGAATAGAGAATGCTGTGCAGGAATGGAGAGAAAGTGTTTAGAATTGTGGTTTTGTATTCTCTATGCCCCTCCCTCCTCCTCAGTGTCAGTGAGCAATGGAAGCTTGGCTACTGTACAGCGCTCCGAGATGCCTGTTTAAAAGAGAGATTCTTACCTTACAGGAATCCTTCTGGCCTTTGGCATCTCCTGCACAGACCATGTCTTTGGTGATAAAAGGGTCGCGATTGTAGTAACTTTGGCTGTTGCAAAGTTTTCGACTTAGGACAGTAACAGTGACTTCTCGCAGGGTATCAGAAGGTCTTAAGAAATCTGGGTCGGTGGCTCCCCAGCCAGTAACCTCGCATTTGGTTCCAGATCTAAGATAGTTTTTGGATCTTACGTGGAGCAGCTTGACATGTTTATTGAGTTTTGCGGCTGTTTGAAGCTGACAGATTGATAAAAGATTGAATTATTTCTTTCCCAGTAGTATTCTGATGCTAGCCTGTGCGTTGTATGTGTGGTCTCCGTCTTAGGCAGGCGTCCCTGTTCTGGAATCTACTTTGGTGGTGGCCTGCAGCTGCATTTGTGGTTGTTGCTTTTCTGACCATGCTCTCTACTCCCCGAGGAGCTCACTGAGGCTTGGGGAGGGAGCTTATAGACAGCAGGAATTTTGTCCAGTCTCGAGCAAACTGGCCTTTGCCCTGCACTGGATGGTTTTGTGTGGAATAACATCCATAGGTCATGACTTTGAGGGCTGGGCTGCTTCCTGCTGGATAGGACCCTTGAGTATGGTCTAGACCAAGTTTGGACTAGACTAAGTGTGGTCTAGACTAAGTTGTAACTCGCTGCTGAGCCTCTGAAGTCACTTGGTTGGCTCTGTTGTATAAACAACTGTTGTATTTTTTACTTGCTAATGAGAAAAGCATTTGGGAGAAAAGCTTTCAGTGTGGATCCTTGGGCTTTGTAAGATGTTCCCCTCCTACATATGTGAGTATCAGAGTTGCTTTTCCTTGTATAAACGCAGCCCTGATACATTTGTGATAAATTCTTGTTTCTTTCAAGGCAGTATATGGAATAACATGGGCCCTTATAAAATAGATCATAATCACCTCAAACATGGGGTGGGTGCTAACAAAATGCTTTTGTGCAGGTGATTAACTAATTGAGCCACCCTGTATAAAAATGTTGACAAAATAGACGGAAGGCAATGCTGCTACCTACCTTAACCAGCATAATATCATTTGATTGAGGATCTGATGTAAATCTTGGGAATGGTATAAATTTTTTAATCTCCAATGTTTGTTTGGAGGCCTCATTCTTTGAGAGAGAGTGTGCTCCTAAAACCACAGTGGGAGACTGGCCTTTGGTAAACCTAAAAAAAGCAAAGAGAATGAAAGCAGCAGAATGATTCCCAAATCCCCCAGTGGGGAGTAGTGATGGTGGAGAGGGTTATATACATAGAGAAACAAGGGCTATCTCCAAGGTAAACTGCTTAAGATTAGGTGGAGTGACAAAGGTCTTAGAGGACCCCAGCATGAATTGATATTAAGGGCCAAATGACTTGCCCTTAATCCCATCCCAAACCAATTCCCTGGAATTGCAAAAGAATATCAGAACTTGTATCCAACTGGGGAAGGAAAAGGAGTGAAATCCTAATTGACTTAGATCAAGTTTAAAACAAAATTGTGTTCATTTATGTAAAAATAAAGGAAATTATATTTCATGAGTTTGTTGTTTGAGATTTACACCAACTACCATTAAAATTTTTTTATTGTGGTAAAATATACATAACAAAATTTACCTTTTTAACCATTCTTAAATGTACAGTTTGGTGGTATGAAGGACATGTATATTGTTATTCATCCACCACTATCATCTCCAGAACCCCAGAACGTTTTTATCTTCCCAACATTAGGTGTTTTAATAATTAAGGTAGCCAGGTGCAGTGGCTCACGCCTGTAATCCCAGCCACTGGGGAGACTGAGGTGGGAGGATCATTTGAGGCCAGGAGTTTGAGAGCAGCCTGGGCAACATAGTGACACCCCAATCTCTAAAAAAATATTAAGGGGCACAGTGGTGCATATTGGGCACGGTGGTGCATGCCTATAGTCCCAGCTGTTTGAGACGCTGAAGCAGGAGGGATTGCCTGAGCCCAGGAGCTGGAGGCTGAAGTGTCACAGCCTAGATGACAGAACAAGGCCCCATCTCTTAAAAACAAACAAACAAACAAACAAGCAAACACCACGAAGACCCCCACCCTACACTTGCTCACCCACATGCCTAGACCTCATCTCAGGTCAATGTGGGGAAGTAAGGCCCATTACATGGCAGTCAGATATGTCAATTTGTCCTGTCCCCTCAATTAGAACAAAGATTTGGACAAGAAAGGAAAACTTTCCTCAAGGGAAGAAAATAGTGCTAATTTGAAATGAAGATACTTTAAAGTTAGTAGTCATTCCATCAGGGAGATTTATAGGGTACGAACTGGTGAGTCAGGTGAAGAAATAGATTTGTTTTTTGGCTTTTTTTTGACCTTTTTTTTTGAGACGGAGTCTTGTTCTGTTACCCAGGCTGGAGTTCAGTGGCATGATCTCGGCTCACAGCAATCTCTGCCTCCCAGATCAAGCGATTCTCCTGCCTCAGCCTCTCAAGAGGCTGGGACTACAGGTGTGTGCCACCACGCCTGGCTAATTCTTGTAGTTTTAGTAAAGACAGGGTTTCGCCATGTTGGCCAGGATGGTCTCGATCTCCTGACCTCAGGTGATCTACTGGCCTCAGCCTCCCAAAGTGCTGGGATTACAAGTGTGAGTCTCTGTGCTCGGCAGGTTTGTTTTTTACATCTCTGGTCATACACAGTTCTAGTACCAGTGTTACAACAGTGCCACAATTGACCAGATTTACTCTTTGTTGGATAAAATTACATTTACAGCAGTGATAAAGTAGAAATAATTTTTAGAGATTTTGGCAGTACCGTAGAGCCATTTGTATACTACAGATATATTCCATTACAGTGTCTGTCTTTATGAAGCCCACCTCAGATCTTTTAATTGTATTTGTTTATGTGTAACTATTTCTTTTGTACTTGAAAAAGCTACCAAAGTAGATTGCAGTAAAAACACACATACTCATGCATACAGGTTAATAAAGATTCATAAAAGTTACAAAGAGCACAGAAACATACAAAAAAAAGGAAGACATGATTGTTTCAGATTTGGAAAATGAGCAAATGCCTGTGGTGGAGTGGGTTTGCTTATGGCAGAGCTGTGACCGCCTGGAATATGGCAGAGCTGTGACCGCCTGGAATGACCACTTTTTGGTTTGTACCAAAAGAGGTTATTTTTATTTATTTTGGGAATTCCAGCTCTATTTGTTGAAAAGTTTGCCTATTGCAAAATCAGGATGGGGTGGAAATTTCTCATAGGATGTGGACTGGATTTCCTAGGATTGATTTGAATTTGAATTCAAATTCAACATACCCACTAAACCCAAAACTTTGTAGGAGAAGGGTGACAAAAATCTTCAGGATGAATGCTCTAACAGAAAGGTGGGCACGTGCCTAAATGACTCACACAAAGAAGGCCGTGAAGTACAAATGAGAGGTATGGAAGGTGGATTTTCACTAAGGGAGGGGTGCTGAAAAAATGTCTGTTTTTTTTTCATCTTTTACTAATTTCCTCGGCGAGTTATTGCCTTTGAAATGTTTTGGTTATTTTTGTCTCCACTGGGATGTGTTAAGACCAAAAACAACCCAAGCAGACCATTATTCCTTCTGAACTTTCAATTTCTAGATATCCTTCAACTGTAATCTGTGCTACTGAGGTCAAGTTTTCTGCCCACGGGATACCTGGAATTACTTGAGTTCTAGGATCCCACCTCCTTAGCTAAACTGAAGTCTGAATTCACACAAAGGAGAAGTGATAATACCAGTGTTTTTGAGTTGCACAATACAGTGTTTCCCCAAGTGCAGTCTTCAGACTTGCTTCAGAATCACCTGGAGGTATTGGCTTAAAATGTGGTTTCCTGAGTCCCACCCTGAACTTTCCTGGAAGAGAATCATATATGGAGCAGAACTACAGTGGGGCTTATAGTAGGTCTGCTGAAGATATCTGTAAACATTGTCTCAACTGAGCCTAACAACAACCTTTCTCAGGGCTGGTAAAGCTGATGGGCTGTGTATTCATTACCAGTAAAATATTGTTCTCTGACTGGTCCAAGGTGACACACCTCATAAATAGGGGAATCAGGATCCAAATTTGGCTTTTGGTGACTCCCAGTCCAGTGCTCTTTCCTCAATCCCTCTTTGAACCCCGTGCCAACCCCCTTGAAGCCTCTTCTTTTCTCTGCCAGCCTGCCTGGACGCTTAGCAGTGTTTCTGTTTAGACCCACCCCTTGAGGTCTGGCAGCAAAGGCAGGGTGCCTATGTCTTGGAGATTTCTCTTGCCTAAGAGAGAGGGAGAAGAACTTGGCTGTCAGACAGGGAGGTCTTCCCAGTCTTATCTCGTCAACATCAGATTAGTTCCTTGGTTATTACCATGAAAGGCACAGATAATTGTATAACAGTACTCGATAACATCTATTAAGTTCTTTGTGTTCTGTGTTAAGCATTTTACAAAGCTTCCCTCATTTAAACCTAACAACAGCGTGGTGAGATAGGTATTATGATAATCTCCATTTTAGAGATGAAGAAATTGAGGTTCAGGTAAGCGAATAAACTTGAGGACCTTTGCCTCCAGGAGGCAAATCCAGGCAGGATTAAAGCTCATTTGGCTTGAATCTAGAGCCTGAACATTGAACCATTTTGTTTCAGGAGCCTTGAGCATTTGAGATGGAGTGAGGCCGTGTGGAAGGGGCTGTGGAAGGTTCCCATCTAACACCTTGCTAGGCAGGTTGGGGCAGGGGGAAGTGCTCTGTGAGGGGGTCTGGGAGAGAATCAGGAGAACAGGGTATAACAGCTGGTGAGAGTTTTGCTTCTGGTACGTTAAAATGATGAAAATAAGTTTGTACAGGACATTTTAATCAATTTCCTTTTATATTTGACATGGCAACTAATAAAGGGGCCAGGATACTGAGGGAGGAGCTGTGTGGATGGCTGGTGAGAAGGGATCACTCCCAGGTTTGACCTTCTTCACAATTTTGCTGAGAGAGAGGCTTGGGGCAAACTATTCCCACAGGATACTGGGGAGTACATTTGTGGGAAGCCACCATTGAGCTATTTCGTAAATATTTTGAATTTCATAAAGCTTAATATTTTTCCAACCACCGATCTGCCTACTTTTTACACCCAAGTGTCCTGTAGAGGAAACGCGTTCTACATATTTTGGAGTTCTTTATACCCCAGCCATTTAAAATGATATTTAGCAATAGTTTGTTTTAAGAAAAAAAAAAAAGAAAAAAAAAAAAAAAACAACCTCTAAGACCTCTCTCCATTGTTTTTTTTATAATCTCTTTCCCCAGTTTGGGAATCCACTTCTCGTGACTCAAATCCACTTGACAAAATTTAAAATTCAACTTAGTAATATTATTTAACTTCCTATAACACTTTATGGCTAGTGAAACACTTTTTCATACACCATGTTTCAGGCCTAGTCAAAGAAAGAAAGAAAGAAAGAAAGATCTTTAAACGTATTTCTTTCTTTCCATCCAATGTTTGTTGAACATTTAAAAGTCAAGCTCTCTGTCTGGGGAGGTTATAGACCATTTGAATGTGTATCATGAGCATATTTGAAGATGTGCATATTTTGCATTAAATGAACATTTACTGACAGTTCCCCACTCTGTCTCTCTCATCTCGCGGGGGCAAGTGCCCTGGAGAAGAGAGAAGTGATGGGGATGAGAGTGTGATTTCTATGAGGGCAAGAACCCCATGTAAATGAAGTAACCATATTAAATTGGAAATCAGTGGGTTGCTATTTAGAGATAGCAGAAGGTCTCCCTGTCTGCAGGCTTCAAAACTTCAATTTGTGATCAAACAGTTCCATTTAAATGGGGCAATCAGACAAAACCCCCAAAGCATGGAAAAGTAAATCAATTGAGTTGTTCTGTTTAGATATAGACAATGCCTGGAGAGCAAACCATGACAGCTAAGAGAGATCTTTAAGTGAAAGAAAAGGAGAAGGCTCCATTTCAGCTTATTAGGCAAGAAACATAAGGAAACATACACACAAACAAAAAACAAAACCAAAAACCCCAAGCAAACAAACAAAACAACAAACACCAAATTAGTTTTCTACTGGCATTTCCTTTTGTGATGGTTGCAGCATCCCAAGAGGGGTTTTGTGCTTTATTAGCTGAAGTAAGAGAATCCTACGCCAAAATGGACTTTGGGAGGTTTTACTCTGTCTTCAGAAAAGCTTTCATTCTAAGTATCCGAGAAAATAAATCTCTCATTATCTTTCTCTTTTTAGAAGTCATCAATAACTTGTTTTTTTTTTTTTTTCCACCTAGGAAAGTTGTAAGTGGTGAGTAGCTACTGTTAGGAGTGGCAAAGTAGGCTTCTCATGTGTATAATACTAATGATAATAGCTGCAATTTTTTTGTGCTTACTAAATGTGCCAAGCATGCTAAAATACTTAACAGAAACAGATACTATTCTCAAACCCCACAAAGCAGGTATGATATTATTATTACCCCTTTGTAAAATGGGGAAGCTCAGAGCACAGAGCAAGCTCTGGTTGTCTGATTTCCTCTTGAGCAGTGGATCTAACAAGGTCAAGAATACTGTTGCTTCAAATATTACCGTTACTGTGTTCCCTGCATTATACAGAGGACTTGAATTTGTCTAACATCTTGCCTGGGAAAAGCAGCTCAGTTCTCTCTGAAAAGGAAAACCCAGGCCAGAAAGCATGGATGTGGAAGAAGGTAAGTAAACGCCACCAGTTGGTCAGTGACCACAGAAACTAATTGTAGGTCAAATTCTCACTCAGGAGAGGTAAGCTTCTCTTATAGCTATAATACGTTGCAGAAAAAACACATGCCTGGAAAAGTGTGGCGGACTTACGGATATTGGCAGTGGGCCGCTGTCAGCACCCACTGTGGATCAATCAGAACACCTCCACAAACGTGATGTCCGCCATACTGGATGGAGGCCATAAATGGCCTGGAGTGAGGTGACACTTCTTTCCCTCCAATAATTTCCATATTGAAACCTACAAAAGTAGACCAAAAGATTTCACACAAAAGATCTAAACAGACTGTTTCATGTAATTCTTCCAATGACAGGCACTATATTATTTTCAAAGCTTAAAGAACAACAATAACCCTACCTAAAAGCTACAATAATTTTACTGATGAAAAATTTGTATAATACATTACAGTTCAGAAAGATAGGAATGATTGTGAAAATAATTTTCATCTATAATATAACAATATGGTCAGTAGAAATTCATTTAAAGTTTACATGTAGATATAGGAGATACTTACACACAGGAGTCATATAAGCCCCAGCTATTAGGAAAAACAGAGAAAAGGAAGAAAACTTAGTCATTTTAAAGACTTAGATTTAAGAAGCCCAGATGAAATGCTTTGATTGTGTGATGAAGGAAGAAGATTCTGAAGACTGCGTTTGGTTCTTGCAAGTTTTGACTTTCTCACCACGAGTGCTCTAGGGGTAAGATTGTTTTCACACCTAGGTGTAAACGTTATGTATCAGTTTGGGGACTTTCAGGTCTGTGCTTTTAGCACTTTTTTGTTTTGTATTGTTTTGAGATGCAGTCTCCCTCTGTCACCCAGGCTGGAGTGCAGTGGCGCGATCTCGGCTCACTGCAGGCTCTGCCTCCCGGGTTCACGCTATTCTCCTGCCTCAGCCTCCCGAGTAGATGGGACTGACTACCTGTGCCCACCATCACGCCCAGCTAATTGCTTTTAGCACTTTTTTGGGAGAGGTATGTGGGCCATAAAGAACTCCTATCTGGGGATACCATCTGTAATATCTGTATCAGAGTACTTATGTTATAAATAAAATTTATACTATATATGTATATAATATTTATAAATGAAAAATATCCATGCAGTAAGAATGTAATGAAGTTTCAGACAGAGTTCAAAGATGTCCATTGCTCTCAAGCAATACTTACTATTTTTCCTGGCACAAAATGGTGCCTATCGTATTTCATTCTTCTCTCTTTTTCATTTGAACATAGATATGGTTACCTCACAATGTGGCTTAGCTAAAGCCTGAGCATCATCTAGAGAAAGCCAAATGTTTTGCAGCAAACATCCCTACTCATGTCGTTTTTCTAAGTTTGCCCAAATTTGGTTAAATTTTAGTTACATTTTTGTGAGATTTCATAATGTTATTAAAGGTGAGCATTGGCAACTATTTTTGATTCAGAGTCTCTCTTTTACTCATTTTTAATTGAAAATGGCTGTATGCTTTTCCAGGGACTTAATAATAATGTCTTTTAAAAATAAAGAACTGCATTTTGTACTTCTCCCCAGAGCAGATGACAATGCATTGCCAGGCCTTCAATACAAAAGGTATTAGACTCAAGATTCTACAAGATTCTGTTTGTACCAGACACTGATCAGCAGTGTAAATATAAAATGAATACAAATAGATCACGCACCAGATTGCCAACCACTTCCTAGAAATACTGATCAACATTTGCATTACATCAGCAGATCTTTCTTTTAAGATGTATGCATTCTGTCTTCCATTCATTTTAGAAAGGAGAATTAAAATCCAGAGCTTTTATGCTCAGCATATTGCAAGAGATTCCTATCACATTGTTTTCTAGCACAGAAAGTAGGAATAATAATAATTAATATTATATATTATACATTATAACTTAATATATAAGTAAAATGCCTTAAGTTGTTTCCAAAATTCTTTTTAGGTGATCATTTATGGTTTCATTTCTATGTCTTTGAGGAAAGCAGGACAACTATTATATTTATGTTACAATGGAAGAAATAAGTTCCAAGAGGCTGAGTAATTTGCCCAAGGCAACACAGCTTATGACCTAGACCAGATCACCTGCCTGACCTCCCTGTATGTTAACTTGCATGTGAATGAGTACCCTGCCAGAACACACAATTTTATAAAAAGCCTGCTTCCCTTGTACAGGGATGTAGCAACAGTAAAGCCTTCTACATATTAAACGGAATGAACAAAACCAATGCAGAGCAGTGACTTCCTGCCAGAGAGAGCAGAAGGTGAGATAAGGAGGAGCCAGGTTAAGAAAAACCACAAGCTTAATAAACCAAACTTATTACTCCCACTCGAATGTCCCTGTGAATTTTCAAGTCATTTTTGTCACTGTTGATGTGCCCTGGATGGCTTTACTGTGTGCCACTGTTCCACATTGGAAGGCGGACAGGATGGCGTCTGTTCCCTGCTACATCCCAGTGATGCTGGGATCATAAGGAAGATGGTGTGTGACAGGTAGAAGTCATCTGAACTCTAAGGAAGAAATAAATTGTAAAGGACAAAGCTTTGTGTGTGTGTGTGTGTATGTGTGTGTGTGTGTGTGGTGGGGGAAATGGGAATGGTTACAAACATCTCTCAGCTGCTTATTTCTGAGGAGTAAGGACTACAGTCCACATAGCATTGTACAAATTACTGAACGTTTTTAGCTGTATTTCCAGGGAAGTGGTTGTCCTTAGTCTTGTTTTATGGATAAAGAAACGGAAATGCAGGGACTTGCTTGAGATTACCGAGTTAGTAGGTGGCCCTTAAGCGCCTACGTGCTGGCTCCCAGCTCCATGTTCCTTTCAACCTGACTACATGCCTGCCTCTTTTGAGAAGTCCCTGGGGGCTTAGATGCTCTGAGAGACAAGCTGGCTGTGCAGAAGAGAAAAAGGGTTTAGCCATATACACTGCGTGCAATTAGACATGGGTGAGATTTAGTTCAGTTGGGAAGGGTCTCATAACTCTTTCTTGTAGCTGACTTGGAAAATTCTGAGAATCATGTTGGTTAATAGCAATGAGTTATTTGGTTTTGGCTTCAGACCAATTAGCCAGTTAATAGTATCATTTGTTATTATATTCAAGATCCTGGATTTGAGAACAGTGGGCTGTGTAACATGATGAGCTCGGTGATCTAATTTATTTCTGGGTGTTGGTTTTCGTTCTGTTGAGTCTGCTGCAGGGAGGGCCGTGTTTGCTTTGGATGGCTTTACAGCAGCTGTACCGGACCGAGCAAGTGCAAGGCCGTGCTCAGAGCAGGGCTGGCCTTCACACGTCGTGGCCTTGTGGTTCTCCTTTGCTGTGTTTAGCTGTCTTTCTTGCTGCTCTTAGAGATGTTGTTTCTGCCTCTCCTGTGTTTCAGGATACCCTTACAGAACAGCTGTTCCGCCGCTCCAAAGGCCTCGTGTGGTTCTACCCCTTGGACTGCCTTTCTTCAACAGCCCAGACACCTGCTCCGTCAGATTTATAAGCCACACCCCCTAGAGCCATGTCAATCAAAGCATGACCCGCAGACCTGTGCCAGTCTCCGAACCTGTTTCTTACTGATTTGCAGCAAGATGGGGACAGAAATTGAGAGCCAGAGTTTAGAAACTGTAACAGCTACTTAACATGTCACTGTATTAATTTATTTTATTAATGAAATATAGTTTTTCCAATATAATAAAAATTGGGTGTGTATTTTGTATGCCTTTGTTTTTTATTTAATTACTTTTTTTTCTATTTATTTGTATTGTATAAACGTATCAGTTCACAATGGGCTGAAACTGAAAACAAACAAATTAACAAACGAAAACTCCAAACATGCTGGTCTCTCCCACAGGCAGTCTGAGAAACACTGCTCTGTAGACATAAGTGCAAAGCAGATTTGTTTCAAGCCCTTCCCATTTATTCCCTTTTACATTCCTTTGAAAAATGTTCTCAACATCAAGGTTTCCCAGGCTGTCCAACCATCCCCAGCCCTTGGTACTTTACATTAGGATTTGGCAGAATTTCCCTGGGTCCCTCCCTTGTAGCCCACCATCCTCCGGTCCTTGACTTCTGTCCAGTAATGGCTTGGCTAATTTGGTAAATGAATCTACTAACACCCATAGTGAAACTATGGCAGCTTTGAAAATTGGGCTTGGGAAGGATATTGGGGTGCTATATAATGATATTAAGTTCAAAGTTCTCAAGAAAATGTAAATCCCACCTCAGATTACAGTCATCCCTCCCACGAGGTCCTTAAAATGAATGAGCTTAAGGGCAGTTGGCAAGGAAAGCAAAGTACCCCTCAACCCAGAGCTGGGGCTGTAACATGGGTTGGGACACATGGAACACGGCCTTTTCCTAAGCAACTTAAATGTAAAAACTTCAGAGGGCTGCTCTAAGGCCTCCCCTTGGTGGAATGATGGTGGTGGCAAAGGTGAGATTGAGGGAAATTTGTTTTGTCTTCCTCTACCTCAACTTTAAATCAGAATATATTTTGCATGTTAAATCTTCCTTTCATAAATATGAAGACACGTTTTCTAAACTGTTATTATTGAGTTAAATCACACAATAGTATGGCAACTTCCTTTTCCTTTACTCCTCTCCAAGTCAGCTATGAAATGACTGGAATGGATGAGAATTGCGTTGACTGCAGGATCCTGGTATACAGAGTAATCATAGGAAAATACCTTGAGGACTTGGCAAATAGGGATATCCCAGCACTGCTGGTGCTGTCTGCCTGGTCATACACTGTCCCTATCTCAACTTTGTCTCCAGGCCTTACTCTGCCCTTTTATGACTCCTCTTCTTTTTCTTTTCTTCTTTAGAGAAGCCTTTGATGTTCATTTCAACTGAGTTCAAATGTTATGGGCAGGATGAGGAAAATCCCACATGGGGTGGTCCCTGTGATGTCGCTGGACTCAAGACAGATCACTTGCATTGTCTGCAATACTTGTCCTAAAAGATTTGCACATGTGGAAATTCTTTCAACAGTAATGACTGCCAAAGGAAGGTTTTCAGCTCCAGGCTTGTGGGTACCCTGGCCTTGTACAGAGGAAGGTGAGGACTATGTGAGCCTACTGGTGTTTTAGGGAGAAAACTGGGGTAAATATGTAGGCCAAGTTAAGGGAAAAATACCAGAGAAGGACCAGGTGATAAAGACCAGAGGAAAGGTGGAGGAAGGAAGGGAAGGGAAGGGAAGGGAAAGGAAGGGAAGGGAAGGAAAGGGAAGGAAATAAAGAAATACTGTTGAATAAAGAAGGAAAAATGATCAATTGAGGATGGGAGGCCTTATAATGGAACACTTCCATTTATATTTGAACATCTCAGATACAGTACTGTGATACAGTGCTGTGCCCCAAAGGCAGCTGTGTTATCATTATTTTACAATGGAAACAGATACGTTACAAGAAATAATCTCATCATGCTGAAAGCGATTAAATTGTTTAAACTAGTCAGGATGGTTTTACAAAATAAAGTCACAGCAGGCAAAGTAGTAGGAATTTCAAAATGAACGACCATGTTCATTAATGAGGGAAACACAGTAATTGCTATGGCCAAGCTGGAACACAGCAAGCGTTATCGATTGATTCAGTATTCACTAATTTTCCACTGAGAATCAATTCAAGTAGAAATCTAGGTATGATATAAATACTTTTTCCAAAAAGTGACCAAACAAGACACACACACACACAACACACACACACACACACACAACACACACACACACACACACACACACACACACACACACACACCCTTCCTTTCCCATCCTTTTTTCTATGAGGAAATGAAATCATTATAAACACTAAATGAGAAGGTGAATTAAAAATAATGTTTAAGAGAGGAAGGCATAAAGGAAACTATCAATAAGTTAGAGCATAGAAGACTTTTGTAAGGTAGAAAATACCATAGGCAATATCCAAAGACAAATGACAAAATGCTTGTCACTTACATTGAAAACATTTTCCCCCAAAGAGAATGTCTTTAATATGTGAAGGGTCCTTATAAATAAAAGTAACAATAAGTGGGCTCAATGTGAGCAAATCAATATAAATATAAATACAACAGTATTTTAGTTAAACTAACTCACTAGAGACCTGGTATATAAATAATATTTAGAAATAACCTTGATGACTGTTACAGGATAAATAATGAAGCACATTTTACATTTTTGCAACAAACATATGTGTGCATGTGTCTTTATAACAGAATGACTTACATTCCTTTGGATATATACCCAGTAACGGAATTGTTGGGTTGAATGGTTATCCCAGCACCGTTTATTGAAAAGGGAATCCTTCCCCCATTGCTTGTTTTTGTCAGCTTTGTTGAAGATTAGATGGTTGTAGGTATGTAGCCTTATTTCTGGGCTTTCTATTTTATTTCATCGGTCTGTGTATCTGTTTTTGTAACAGCACCATGCTGCTTTGGTTACTGTAGCCCTGTAATATAGTTGGAAGTTGGACAGCATGATGCCTCCAGCTTTGTTCTTTTTGCTTAAGATTGCCTTGGCAATTCAGGCTCTTTTTTGGTTCCATATGAATTTTAAAATAGTTTTTTTCTAGTTCTGTGAAGAATGTCATTGGTAGTTTGACAGGAATAGCATTGAATCTATAAATTGCATTGTAACATTAAATCTATAAATGTCAGTATGGCCATCTTAATGATATTGATTCTTCCTGTTTATGAGCATAGAATATTTTTCAATTTGTTTGTGTCGTTTCTGATTTATCTGAGCAGTACTTCGTAGTTCTTCTTGTAGAGATCTTCACCTCCTTGGTTAGCTGTATTCCTAAGTATTTTATTATTTTTGTGGCAATTGTGAATGAAAGTTTGTTCATGACTTGGCTCTTGACTTGCCTGTTGTTGGTGTATAGGAATGATAGTGATTTTTGCACATCAATGTTGTATCCTGAGACTTTGCTAAAGTTATTTATCTGCTAAGAAGCTTTTGGGCTCAGATGATGGGGTTTTCTAGATATAGGATCATGTTATCTGCAAATAGGGATAGTTGGACTTCCTCTCTTCCTATTTGAATGCTGTTTATTTTTCTTGCGTGATTGTCCTGGCCAGAACTTCCAATACTATGTTGAATAGGAGTGGTGAGAGAGGACATCCTTGTCTTGTGCTGCTTTTCAAGGGGAATGCTTCCAGCGTTTGCCTGTTCAGTATGATGTTGGCAGTGGGTTTCTCATATATGGCTCTTATTATTTTGAGGTATGTTCCTTTAATACCTAGTTTATTGAGAGTTTTTAACATGAAAGGATGTTGGATTTTATTAAAAGCCTTTTCTGTATCCATGGAGATAATCATGTGGTTTTTGTCTTTAGTTCTGTTTATGTGATGAATCACATTTATTGATTTGCATATGTTGAACCAACCTTGCTTCCTGCGGATGAAGCCTTCTTGATTGTGGTGAATAAGCTTTTTGATGTGCTGCTGGGTGGATAAGCTTTTTTATGTGCTGCTGAATTCAGTTTGCCAGTATTTTGTTGAGGGTTTTTGCATCAATGTTCATCAAGGATATTGGCTTAATTTTTTTTTTTATCTCTGTCAAGTTTTGGTATCAGGATGATGCTGGCCTCACAGAATGAGTAGGGGAGGAGTTCCTCCTTTTCAATTTTTTAGAATAGTTTCAGTAGGAATGGTACCAGTTCTTCTTTGTACATCTGGTAGAATTCAGTTGTGAATTCATCTGGTCCTGGCCTTTTTTTTTGTTGGTAGGCTATTTATCACTGCCTCAATTTCAGAACTCATTATTGGTCTGTTCAGGGATTCAGTTTCTTCCTGATTCAGTCTTGAGAGGGTGTATGTATCCAGGAATTTATCCATTTCTTCTAGATTTTATGGCTTATGTGCACAGAAGTGTTTATAACATTCTTGGATAGTTGTTTGCATTTCTGTGGGGTCAGGGGTAACATCCCCCTTTTCATTTCTGATTGTGTTTATTTAAATCTTCTCTCTTTTCTTCTTTATTAGTCTAGCCAGTGGGCTATCTATTTTATTATTTTTTTCAAAAGATCAGTTCCTGATTCATTGATCTTTTGAATGTTTTTTCATGTCTCTATTTCCTTCAGTTCAGCTCTGATTTTGGTTATTTCTTGTCTTCCGCTGGCTTTGAGATTTATTTGCTCTTGGTTCCCTAGTTCTCTTAGTTGTGATGGTAGGTTGTTAATTTGAGATCTTTCTAACATTTTGATGTGGGCATTTAGTGCTATAAATTTCCGTATTAACACTGTGTTAGCTGTCCCAAAGATTCTGGTATGTTGGATCTGTGTTATCATTAGTTTCAAAGAACTTGACTTCTGCCTTAATTTCATTATTTACTGAAATGTCATTCAGGAGTTGTTTATTCAATTTCTATGAAATTTTACGGTTTTAAGTGAATTTCTTAGTCTTAAGTTCTAACTTGCTTGCACTGCTGTCTGAGAGACTGTTCGTTATGATTTCACTTCTTTTGCATTTGCTAAGGAGTATTTTACTTCTGATTATGTGATCAATTTTAGAGTAAGAGCCATGTGGTGATGAGAAGAATGTATATGTTGTTGTTTTTCGGTGGAGAGTTCTGTAGATGTCTATCAGGTCTGCTTGACCTAGAGCTGAGTTCAGGTACTAAATATCTCTGTTAATTTTCTGTCTTGATGTTCTGTCTAATATTGTCAATGGGATCTTAAATCTCCCACTATTATTCTGTGTAAGTCTAAGTCTCTTTGAAGGTCTTTAAGAACCTATTTTATGAATCTGAGTGCTCCTGTGTTGGGTGCATATATGTAGAATACTTAGATCTTCTTGTTCAGTTGGACCCTTTATCGTTATGTAATGTTCTTCTTTGTCTTTTTTGATCTTTGGTTTGGTTTAAAGTTTGTTTTGTCACAAACTAGGATTGCAACCCCTACTTTTTTCTGTTTTCCATTTGCTTGGTAGGTTTTCCTCCATCCTTATATTTTGAGCCTATGGGTGTCACTGCATGTGAGATGGGTCTTTTGAAGATAGCATACCAATGGGTCTTGGTTCTTTATCCGCTTGCCAATCTGTGTCTTGTAGTTGGGGCATTCAGCCCATTTACATTTAAGGTTAGTATTGATATGTGTGGATTCGATCCTGTCATCATGATATTAGCTGGTTATTTTGCAGACTTGTTTATGTGATTGCTTTATAACATCACTGGTCTGTGTACTTCAGTGTGTTTTTGTAGTTACTGGTAATGGTCTTTCCTTTTCATATTTAGTGCTTCCTTCAGGAGCTCTTTCAAGGCATTTCTGGTGGTGCATTTGCTTGTCTGAAAAGGATCTTACTTCTCCTTCGCTTATGAAGCTTATTTTGGGGTATGAAATTCTGGTTTGGAATTTCTTTTCTTTAAGAATGTTGAATATTGGCCCCCAGTCTGTTCTGGCTTATACAGTTTCTGCTGAGAGGTCCATTGCTAGTTTGATGGGCTTCCTTTTGTAGGTGACCTGGACTTCTCTAGCCGCCCTTAACATTTTTTTCTTTCCCTTGGACCTTGGAGAATCTGATGATTATGTGTCTTGGGGATGATCTTCTTGTGCAGTATCTTATTGAGGTTCTCTGCATTTCTTGAATTTGAATGTTGGCCTGTCTAGCTAGCTGGGGAAGAATGTAACTGACCTGATAGAGCTGAAAAACACACTATAAGATACATAATATAATACAATAATACAATTACTGGATGATATCCTGAAATATGTTTTCCAAATTGGTTCCATTCTCCTCATCTCTTTTGAGGTATACCAATCAGTCATAGATTTGGTCTTTTTACACAACCCCATTCTCCGGTTTTTCAAGGTTTTGTTCAGCCTTTTTCATTCTTTTACCTCTATTCTTGTATGCCTATCTTATTTCAGAAAGACAGCCTTCAAGCTCTGAGATTCTTTCCTATGCTTGGTCTATTCTCTTATTAATACTTGTGATTGCATTATGAAATTCTCGTAGTGTGTTTTTCAGCTCTATCGGGTCAGTTATTCTTCACTATACTGACTGTTTTCTCTGCCAGCTCCTGCAATGTTTTATCATGATTTTTATTTCCCCCTCATTGGGTTACAATGTGCTCATTTAACTCAGTGAACTTCATTATTATCCACATTCTGAAGCCTGCTTCTGTCATTTGAGCCATCTCAGCTTCAGCCTGGTTCTGAACCCTTGCTGGAGAGTTGCTGCAGTCATTTGGACAAAAGAGGGCACTCTGGTTTTCTGAGTTTTCAGCATTCTTGTGCTGATTTTTTGTCATCATTGTGGGATTATCTATCTTTAATCTTTGAGGTTGCTGACCTTTGGATGGTTTTATTTTTATTTTTAATTTTAACAGCCTGGCCACTTTTCCACTGGGCTGCTGTGGTTTGCTTGGGGTCTACTCCAGTCCCTAGTTGCCTCAGATTTTCCAGTGTCTGGAAGTATCACAAGCAAAGGCTGTGAAACAGCAAAGATGGCAGCCTGTCCTTTCCTCTGGGAGCTCTGTCCCAGGGAGGTATGGACCTGTTGCTGGTCTAAATGCAACTGTAGGAGGTGGCTGGAGATCCTGGTTGGGACTCTCGCCCTAGTCAGGTGGAATGGGATTGGGAAACTGCTTAAAGAAGCAGTCTGGCCATGCCTTTGTAGAGCAGCTGTGCTGTGCTGTGCTGCCCTGGGGTATCACTTCTGCACCAGTCAGCTTGAGCTCTCCAGAGCCCGCAGGCTGGAACATCTAAGTCACCAAAACAGCAAAGATGGTGGCCCACCCATACCCTCAGGAACTTTGTCCTAGGGAGAATTCATACGTCTGTAGGCCAGAGAACATCGGCAGGGATGGCTGGAGGCCCCAGTTGGAAGGTCCTGCCCAGTGAGGAGGAACAGATTGGGGACTTGCTTAAAGAAGCAGTCTGGACACATTGGTAGAGCAGCTGTACTGTGCCGGGGGACCCCTTCCACCCCTGGTTGTTTTGGACTCTCCAAAGCCTGCAGGATGGAACGGCTGAGTTGCCCAAACAGGAAAAATGGAGGCCTGTCCCTCTCCCCGGGAAATCTATCTCAGGTGGTTGTGACACTGTTGTGGGTGGCTGGCCGGAATTCCAAGTGGTGAGTCTTATCCTGTAAGGCACTGTGGAAGTGGGGCCCGCAGACTGTCACTGCTTGGCCCCCTGGATTCAGCCTTTTTCCTAAAAGTATGCACAGAGGACTAACCTCCCACTTTGCTGGGTTACTTCTTCCGGTTACTTTTGCCAGGAAGCCCAGAGCTGGAGTATGTAAAGCTCCTGGGCCTCCGTGCATGCCTGAGAGGCTGATCTGCCTAGACTCCATGCAGTTCTGTGTGTCAGAATGATGACCCTGGTGGAGTGGGTTCATGAGGGGATCTCCTGAGCTGAAGGTTGCAAAGATTTGTTGGAGAAACGTGATTTCCTGGGGTTGCACATTCACTCACCACTTCCGTGGGAGGGGGAGGTTCCCTTGGCTCTATGTTGCTCCATGTTGCTCCTGGGTGGGCCGTCATTTTGCCTTACTTTTCTCTGTTCTCTGTGGGTCGAATTGCTTCCTTGATTAGTCCCAATCTGAGTACCTGGATGTTTCAGTCAAAGGTGCTGTGTTTACTCGCCCCTTTCATTCCTCTTTGTGAGAGCCACATACCCTAGCTGCTTCTAGTTGACCATCTTGATCACTCCCCCTCTTTTTTTTTTTTTTTTTTTAAGAGATGGGGGTTCTCACTATATTGCCCAGGCTGAACTCAAACTCCTGGGTTCAAGCAATCCTCCTGCCTAAGCCTTCCAAGTAGCTGGGACTACAGGCATATACCATCTTACCTGACTTTAGTTCTGGTATATGACTTCTAAGGTCCTTTGAACACTAAGGCGTACTGTTAGTAACCAAGGGGTTATGTGGTATGCTAAGTTTCTGGGACTTTCTGGACCACAGACCATTTCTTTTTATAGAGCATGGTTTTCACAGATTCCACAGAACTCAGGCTGGGAGACACTGTGAGGACTTTTCCCACTCCCAGAATGTCAATCATCAACTGCATTGTGGATTTTTTTCTACCTTGACCTCTCTTCATAATATTGCTCCAACAACTTTTTCTTTTACAGCTCTCCTCTTAATTCCTTGCTATTAAGTAAGAATTGATTATTTTCTACTCACTACCTCCATGCCAGTCAAGCACTTACCATATTGCTCACGTGTTATGGGAAATGCCACTTTCTCCACAGTGTTTTTGGATCATTCTAGATTGAAGTGTTTTATCCTTTTTCTAAAAGCAGGAGGGACCCATAGAAGTGACAGAGTCAACATCTTGCACAATATTGTTATTATATTTCATATTCCCCCTATTTATCCCTCTGTTCATCTCTGAGATTGGTAACTTCCTGAGGGCTGCATCTATGTACTTTGTACCAGAAAGAAATACTCTGAACTGCAAATAACAGAGAATCTAACAGAAATGGACTTAAGCAATGAGGAAATTCCTTTTATCACATAACAAGAAGCTCAGAGGGAAGGTGGCACCGGGGTTGATTAATACAGTGCTCAATGTTGCTATCAAGACTTTGATGTGCTTTCCCAGTCCTCACACTCACTAACTTTGTGTCCCAGGTGTCACATCTGGCCACAACGAGGATAAAGGAAAGGAGGGAGCAGCTGTTTCTGTAGGTACCTTTTAGGATTGCACATTTTCCCAAGAAGCACCTCTCCCCTCTCACATCTCACTGGATCACTTGCCTTCCTGAAACCAATCACCAGTAAGGAAATAGAATTTTCCACTGGACTGACTTAGACACATCCAACGAGTTGGGATTTGGGTCATCATCAATGAGGAAGAGAGACACGAACAAAATAAATGTTCCATTAGCAAGGTTGGGAATGGTATATGTTACAACTTAATATTCTTCTGTTCAGCCCCCACAGAGTACGCTGCACATTCTATAGACTTGCTAAGTATGTAAACAAAGGGTTGTGCCAAATGCATTTAGTCAAGATTTTATAACTTTTCATCTGTCTACTACCTTTCCTGACTTTCTATGGGGAAGATTAAAAGTTTACCTTACAGTGGAAATATTCACAGGTGAACATTTATAGTTGTTAATTGTATATTCTAAATACTAAAGCCTTTTCTCCCTGTATTCTTTACACCAGTAATATCAGGAACTAGGGATCTAATAGAGTCATTTTGAATAAAGGTCTCCAAGGGAATTCACAATGATAAAATCAAAATAACATAAAATAGATTCCAAATTAAGATTTTTATTGTTTTCCTCAACAAAATTTTAATGTTGGAAAGCTTCTTTTCTATTTGCTCATGTCCAAGATAGCAAGCGTATTTCATTGTAAGTGATTTGATGCCAATAGTTGAATCAGTCTGTTTATTAAGAGAGAAACCAAACCAAAGTGCTCAAAGTTTTCTATAAGACAAGGACGTTTTCAATAATTCATAATTCAGGAAGGAAAACTCTCCTAGCAGACCAGTCAGCTTTCCATCCCAGACATCTAGAACACTTCCATTGTTTATTCTTAGGGTTTTTATTCTCAGATGTTGTTTTGTGAATGTGTCAGAAGAGATCCAGAGAAAGGAGACTGGTGAAGAGGAAGATTATGTGCATCCAAATGGCCAATACACTTGCAGAAAAGGGTCAGAAAACTGATGGGAAATCCCTGGGTCAAAAACCAGCAGATGGTAAACCTATCTTTCATTTTAGAAATAACTTTCTGGGGGAAATGACTTCATTTTCAAATTTTAAAGTAGTAATAACAACCACTGGCAACAGTTGCCATCCTGAAATATATTTTCAACTTACTGAATAAAGATTACTCTTCCGATGGAAAAACAAGGAATAAAAGAAGTAGGCAGCCAGCATTTTGCCAGGTAAATCAGAGCAAAGCCAAGACTGTAGCAATTTAGCAATGAAGGCTCAATGTCTGCTGAAATTTATATTATAGACAGAGTCAAGTAAGTCCTGGACATAAAACAAGATCAACAGGGAGCGCACATAGAAGGATTATCAGAATGTGGACAATGCAAGTAAGAGACAAGAGATAATTCAGATAAATCTACAACAGGTATTATTCTTTTGTTTTTATTTTTTATTATACTTCAAGGTCTAGGGTACATGTGCACAACGTGCAGGTTTGTTACATAGGTATACGTGTGCCATGTTGGTGTGCTGCACCCATTAACTCATCATTTACATTAGGTATTTCTCTTAATTGCTATCCCCCCCTCCCCACACCCCACGACAGGTCCTGGTGTGTGATGTGTGATGTTCCCTGCCCTGTGTCCATGTGTTCTCATTGTTCAGTTCCCACCTATCAGTGAGAACATACGGTGTTTGGTTTTCTGTCCTCACGATAGTTTGCTCAGAATGATGGTTTCCAGCTTCATCCATGTCCCTACAAAGGACACGAACTCATCCTTTTTTATGGCTGCATAGTATTCCATGGTGTATATGTGCCATATTTTCTTAATCCAGTCTATCATTGATAACATTTGGGTTGGTTCCAAGTTTTTGCTATTGTGAATAGTGCCGCAATAAACATATATGTGCATATGAATTTATAGTATTATGCTTTATAATCCTTTGGGTATATATCCAGTAATGGGATTGCTGGATCAAATAGTATTTCTAGTTCTAGATCCTTGAGGAATCGCCACACTGTCTTCCACAATGGTTGAGGTAGTTTACGGTCCCACCAACAGTGTAAAAGTGTTCCTATTTCTCCACATCCTCTCCAGCACCTGTCGTTTCCTGACTTGTTAATGATCGCCATTCTAACTGGTGTGAGATGGTATCTCATTGTGGTTTTGATTTGCATTTCTGTGATGATCAGTGATGATGAGCATTTTTTCTGTGTCTGTTGGCTACATAAATGTCTTCTTTTTAGAAGTGTCTGTTCATATCCTTTGCCTGCTTTTTGATTTTTTTTTTTTTTTTGTAAATTTGCTTAAGTTCTTTGTAGATTCTGGTTATTAGCCCTTTGTCAAATGGATAGATTGCAAAGATTTTCTCCCAATCTGTAGGCTGCCTGTTCACTCTGATGCTAGTTTCTTTTGTTGTACAGAAGCTCTTTAGTTGAATTAGATCCCATTTGTCAATTTTGGCTTTTGTTGCCATTGCTTTTGGTGTTCTAGTCATGATGTCCTTGCCCATGCCTATGTCCTGAATGGTATTGCCTAGGTTTTCTTCTAGGGTTTTTATGGCTTTAGGTCTAACATTTAAGTCTTTAATCCATCTAGAATTAATTTTTGTATAAGGTGTAAGGAAGGGGTGAATTTCAGTTTTCTACATATGGCTAGCCAGTTTTCCCAGCACCATTTATTAAATAGGGAATCCTTTCCTTATTTCTTGTTTTTGTCAGGTTTGTCAAATATCAGATGGTTATAGATGTGTGATGTTATTTCTGAGGCCTCAATTCTGTCCCATTAGTCTATGTATCTGTTTTGGTACCAGTACCATGCTGTTTTGGTTATTGTAGCCTTGTAGTATAGTGTGAAGCCAGGTAGCATCATGCCTCCAGCTTTGTTCTTTTTGCTTAGGATTATCTTGGCAATGTGGGCTCTTTTTTGGTTCCATATGAACTCTAAAGTAGTTTTTTCCAATTCTGTGAAGGAAGTCGTTGGTAACTTGATGGGGATGGCATTGAATCTATAAATTACCTTGGACAGTATGGCCATTTTCACAATATTGATTCTTCCTATCCATGAGCATGGAATGTTCTTCCATTTGTTTGTGTCCTCTTTTATTTCATTGAGCAGTGGTTTGTAGTTCTCCTTGAAGAGGTCCTTCACATCCCTTGTAAGTTGGATTCCTAAGTATTTTATTCTCTTTGAAGCAATTGTGAATGGGAATTCACTCATGATTTGGCTTTCTGTTTGTCTGTTATTGGTGTATAGGAATGCTTGTGATTTTTGCACATTGATTTTTTAACCTGAGACTTTGCTGAGGTTGCTTATCAGCTTAAGGAGATTTGGGGCTGAGACAATGGGATTTTCTAAATATACAATCATGTCCTCTGCAAACTGGGACAATTTGACTTCCTCTTTACCTAATTGAATACCCTTTATTTCTTTCTCCTCCCTGATTGCCCTGACCAGAACTTCTAACATTATGTTGAATAGGAGTGGTGAGAGAGGGCATCCCTATCTTGTTCCAGTTTTCAAAGGGAATGCTTCCAGGTTTTGTCCATTCAGTATGATATTGGCTGTGGGTTTGTCATAAATAGCTCTTATTATTTTGAGATACGTCCCATCAATACCTAGTTTATTGAGAGTTTTTAGCATGAAACGCTGTTGAATTTTATCGAAGGCCTTTTCTGCATCTATTGAGATAATCATGTGGTATTTGTCATTAGTTCTTTTTGTGTGATGGATTACATTTATTGATTTGCATATGTTGAACCAGCCTTGCATCCCAGGGATGAACCCAACTTGATTGTGGTGGATAAGCTTTTTGAAATGCTGCTGGATGTGGTTTGCCAGTATTTTATTGAGGATTTTTGCTTTGATGTTCATCAGGCATATTGGTCTAAAATTCTCTCTCTCTTTTTTTTTTTATTGTGTGTCTGCCAGGCTTTGGTATCAGGATGATGCTGGCCTCATATCAGGATGATGCTAGCCTCATAAAATGAGTTAGGGAGGATTTCTTCTTTTTCTACTGATTGGAATAGGTTCAGAAGGAATGGTACCAGCTCCTCTTTGTACCTCTGGTAGAATTCGGCTGTGAATCCATCTGGTCCTGGACTTTTTTTGGTTGGTAGGCTGTTAATTATTGCCTCAATTTCAGAGCCTGCTATTGGTCTATTCAGGGATTCAACTTCTTCCTGGTCTAGTCTTGGGAGGGTGTATGTGTCCAAGAATTTATCCATTTCTTCTAGATTTTCTAGTTTATTTGCATAGAGGTGTTTATAGTATTCTCTGATGGTAGTTTGCATTTCTGTAGGATTGGTGGTGATATCCCCTTTTTCATTTTTTATTGCATCTATATTGTAGTTTGCATTTCTGTAGGATTGGTGGTGATATCCCCTTTTTCATTTTTTATTGCATCTATATTTATAGGGTGAAACCCCACCCCTGATATTCAATGTGGGTTCTTTTCTATTTCCCTAAGCATCGGCTGGTCTGAGAAATAAAGGGAAAGAGTACAAAAGAGAAATTTTAAAGCTGGGTGTCTGGGGGAGACATCACACGTCTGCAGGTTCTGTGATGCCCCCTCAGCCGTAAAACCAGCAAGTTTTTATTAGGGATTTTCAAAAGGGGAGGGATTGTATGAATAGGGTGTGGGTCACAGAGATCACATGATTCACAAGGTAATAAAATATCACAAAGCAAATGGAGGCAGGGCGAGATCACAGGACCACAGGATGGGGTGAAATTAAAATTGCTAATGCAGTTTTGGGCATGCATTGTTATTGATAACATCTTATCAGAAGACAGAGTTTGAGAGCAGACAACCTGTCTGACCGAAATTTATTGGGCAGGAATTTTCTCATCCTAATAAGCCTGGGAGCTTATTTCTCATCCTAATAAGCACTACAGGAGACCAGAGCTTATTTCATCCCTTTGGCTTTGACAGTAAAAGACAGCTGCCTCCAAGGGGGCCATTTAGAGGCCTACCCTCAGGGGCACATTCTCTTTCTCTGGGATGTTCCTTGCTGAGAAAAAGAATTCAGCGATATTTCTCCTATTTGCTTTTGAAAGAAGAGAAATATGGCTCTGTTTCACCCAGCTCACTGGCAGTCAGAGTTTAAGGTTATCTCTCTTGTTCCCTGAATTTTGCTGTTATCCTATTCTTTTTTCAAGATGCCCAGATTTCATATTGTTCAAATACACATGCTCTACAAGCAATTTGTGCAGTTATCGCAATCATCACAGGGTCTTGAGGTGACATACATCCTCCTCAGCTTATGAAGATGACAGGATTAAGAGATTAAAGTAAAGACAGGCATAGGAAATCACAAGGGTATTGACTGGGGAAGTGATAAGTGTCCATGAAATCATCACAATTTATGTTCAGAGATTGCAGAAAAGACAGGTGTAAGAAATTATAAAAGCATTAATTTGGGGAACAAATAAATGTCCATGAAATCTTCACAATTTATATTCTTCTGCCATGGCTTCAGCTGGTCCCTCCGTTTGGGGTCCCTGACTTCCCACAACAATTTGATTCTTCTCTCTTTTATTCTTTGTTAGTCTTGCTAGCAGTCTATCTATTTTGCTGGTTTTTTCAAGAAAACACCTCTTGGATTCATTGATGTTTTGAAGGATTTTTTTGTGTCTCTATCTCCTTCAGTTCTGCTCTGATCTTTGTTATTTCTTGCCTTCTGCTAGCTTTTGAATTTGTTTGCTCTTGCTTCTCTAGTTCTTTTAATTGTGATGTTAGGGTGTTGATTTTAGATCTTTCCTGCTTTCTCTTGTGGGCATTTAGTGCTATAAATTTCCCTCTACACACTGCTTTAAATGTGTCCCAGAGATTCTGGTACATTGTGTCTTTGTTCTCATTGGTTTCAAAGAACATCTTTATTTCTGCCTTCATTTTGTTATGTACCCAGTAGTCATTCAGGAACAGGTTGTTCAGTTTCCATGTAGTTGTTTGCTTTTGAGTGAGTTTCTTAATCCTGAGTTCTAATTTGATTGCACTGTGGTCTGAGAGACAGTTTGTTGTGATTTCTGTTCTTTTACATTTACTGAGGAGTGCTTTACTTCCAATTATGTGGTAAATTTTAGATTAAGTGTGATGTGATGCTGAGAAGAATGTACATTCTGTTGATTTGAGGTGGAGAGTTCTGTAGATGTCTATTAGGTCTGCTTGGTGCTGAGCTGAGTTCAGGTCAACAGGGATTATTCTTGTATTAGTTCGTTTTCACACTGCTGATAAACATGTATGTGAGACTGGGTAATTTACAAAGAAAAAGAGGTTTAATGGACTCACAGTTCCACGTGGCTGGGGAGACCTCACAATCATGGCAGAAGGTGAAAGGCATGTCTTACATGGCAGCAGACAAGAGAGAATGAGAGCCAAGGGAGAGATGAAACCCCTTATAAAAGCATCAGACATTGTGAGACTCACTCACTACCATGAGAACAGTATGGGGGAAACTGCCCCCATGATTTAACTATCTTCCACTGGATCCCTCCCACAACATGTGGGAATTATGGGAGCTACAATTCAAGATGAGATTTGGGTGGGGACACAGCCAAACCATATCAATTCTGTTTTCTCAAATTCATTAGTGAATACAAAGTATATACCTGAACCTACACCATTATACTATTTTGGAGTATGTATATATACACACATGGGTATGTTTGTATATGTGTTTTTCAAGGTAATTGTTGAGTAAACTTGATATAAATGGATTAAATTATTATTAACGATCCTTTTATTGTTTAACATCCTGAGTTAAAGAAATAGCTCATGTAGGATGACTCTCCTGGCAGAACAAAACCCACCTGAGTATGGAAGCAAATTATAGCACTTCTTTTCCTAAGCATGGAAGTCCATTATAGCACTTCTTTCAGGATGTTGTTTTAACAAAGCATATAATATGTCTGAATGGATCACAAATGTTAGAACCACTGTGATTTCTCTTTAAATCAGATCCTGTCAGAATTATCATTATTTTTTTGAGACAAGGTCTCGCTGTGTTGCCTGGAGTACAGTGGTGAAATCTCAGCTCACTGCAACCTCCACCTTCAGGGCTTAAGCAGTCCTCCCACATAAGCCTTCTGAGCAGCTGAGACTACAGGCATGTACCACCATGCCCCATTAATTTTTTATTTCTGGTAGAGACCGGAGCTTTGCCATATTGCCCAGTCTGATCTCAAACTCCTGGGCTCAAGTGATCGTTCTGCCTCAGTCTCCCAAAGTGCTGGGATTATAGGCATGTGCCACCATGCCCGGCCCCTGTTGGGAAACTGAATCTCACTCAGGTGGTTCAGATAAGAGATTTAATAAGGGGACAACTCACAGATGGTCGGGCAGGGCTGAGGGACTTGAGGCACCCAGTGACATGCAAAAGCAGGAAGCTGCTCCAGATAGCCCAGCAAGAGCTGAGCTGTGGAAGAGGGCTGCTCAGCAGGATCTGTAAGCACTGAGGGATACAGACCCTGCCAGAAACGAAGGCCAGAGCATAGGGAAGAGATACCATGGCCCTGGTCTCCTCCTCTGATCCTCTGTGGGTATCTCCTAAAGGCCAAACCCAGTCAGATGCCAAGGGCAGGGGTGCCTGGGTGATATAGTCTGTAGAGGGCATAAGGCAGGACAAGAAAGAGTGGAGATTGGATTTGGGGTGGGTGGGGACAAATGGAGAAAACCCACATGATACTTTAGAAATTTGTTATTTGTGCTCAGATAGAAAAGTCCAAATCCCTTCTCCGGCCATAGGCAGGGCCTAGGTGAACAATGTGGGTGGCAGGTATGTGACCATATGGAGCAGCCCTCATCTGGTAGAGGTAATGGTTAGCTGGTTAAATGTGATTGGCTGTTCTCTCCGGAAAAGATGGACCTCTCCATGGAAGCCTAGATGTGCCAGTGCTTATGACAATCAATCCTGGCCAGCCTATGATCAAGCCAGGAGAGGAGCTGGTGCTTCTCCCACCACGAATGCTGCCTTGGGGTACTCTGCAGCTAGCTTACACATCCTGGAGCCTCAGTTTCAGCCCCCACTGTGCCGGGAAAGAGCAGCCTCTCCTAAGCATGCATGCTGAGTGATGGTATAGAGCTAGAGTTAGGTACTGACAAGTCATGTTAGTCTTGTGTCCCGTTTCTGATCACACCAGGGAAGGAGCTGGAAAGCTGTACTGTGTACAGCCCAAAGTCTAGTTCTGTTTGACTTCTGTGCACTGCTCTACGTGGGTCACAGGGAAACTCATCCTGTCTTGCCTGGGAACTCTGCTTTGTCAGACCTGGTGTGTGTGGACTACTTTGCCATTTGCTCTTGTTTACAAGATGCTGGGGCTGAAGCTCAGAATAGCATGGGTGGCAGCAGAGCTCCCACAGCTGACATGGACAGTTCTCCTGTTCCTCAGACCTCTAGCCAGCACCTCCTTTAATCAACTGCATGCCAGCTCGTGGGGCCAAGACGACTGCACACCACTCAGCTATGAGTGAGATCTCACTTTGCATCTCACTTTGTAAAGTGAGATGATCAGTGGGATGAATATTGATGTTGTGACCCAGCATGTTTGGCATTAAGCCCTCACCTGTGGCTCAGTGGGCAGACCTCACAATGGGCTGACAAAATAAAAAGGAAAAGCAAAATAGATGTGTCCATGAAGAACACAGTTATATATATGCCCTTGAATAAATTGGTAATATTTATTTGTAGTGCACTGCAAGTTGCTCAGTGATGTCCATATTTATTTCTGATTGCTTTGCAAGTGGCTCAATTTTGTCTTTCATCCCTCCATTGGAAATAAGGTTTTGACTTCCATTCATTTTGCTTGGGGGGAAGGTATTGTGGGGAAAACGTGACTTTTCTATTGCACTGAAGCCCACTTTGTCAGGGATCCAAGTGGCTATAGCAACTAAGTCTCCTGTTGAATCTTCCTCTAGACTCAATCCCTGAAAATTAGTTGGAACAGATGAGAGAGGGCTCTGTGAAATGAGTCTTTTGGTTTCAGAGGGGCAGTGAGCTGGAAGGCTCATCCGTTCTTTGATCCTGCATGACTTCTCTGATCCTGCAAGTCCGTGTGACTCATCTCATACAAGCTTTTGTTGTTTCACTCCCTTGGAAACTGTTGGACTGTTTTAAATAAAGCCCACTCCTAACCGTCTTGAACTTCAGCCTCTCAACTGGATTCTGCAGACCTCAAAGCCCCTAGAACCCTGGACGAATGCTGAGGACTCTTTCCAAATATGTAAAGCCGTGTCTGTAAAAACAAACCACTTTGTTTGGTATTAAATTGATTTTTTAAAGGGATGAATCAAGCTTCATTCCTTCCCTTGCTCCCAAGTAAATTGAATCAAAGGGTTTGGTGGGTGGAGAGACAACTTGAACTTCTGTCACTTCCCGGGGACCATTGTGTATCCGCTTGGGTGCTCTAAGGAGACCAGGAATCACGGGGTCATGGGGAGCTGGGGCAGGAGGGATGTTTCTTGGAGGCCCTGCCAAAGGCCATGTTGTCATCAACATATTTTGAGTGCTCACTACTTACCAGGCATTGAAGTAAGTATTCTCATATGTCTCTTTTTGCATCTGGGGAAATAGAAGCCCAGAGATTTAAACATTGTGCTCAGTTTGTACTGTTAGTAGGTTGTGTACTCAGGATTCACACTCGGATGATCTGCCTTCAGAGTGTATGCTCTATATTGTAAAATCAATTTGCTGCTTCCACCTCCCTTTAATTGCTGATGGAGGAGGCAGGGGTCACAGGGAGTGGTGCGCTTGGTACAAGAGAGGGTGGTAGAGAGGGAGGACAAGGGTAGACAGGAAGGTGACTTGATAAACTCCCACCCACTAATGTGTTAGTGATGCAATGTTACAGTGACCTCTGGCATTTTAATTTTAAAAGAGGTTGAAGGGGCTGGGTGCGGTGGCTCATGCCTGTAATCCCAGCGTTTTGGGAGGCCAAGGAGGGCGGATTGCCTGAGGCCAGAAGTTCGAGACTAGCCTGGCCAACATAGTGAAATCCTGTCTTTACTAGAAATACAAAAAAATTAGCTAGTCGTGGTGGTGGGCGCCTGTAATTCCAGCAACTCGGGAGGCTGAGGCAGGAGAATCGCTTGAACCCGGGAGGTAGAGGTTGCAGTGAGCTGAGATTGCGCCACCGCTCTCCAGCCTGGGTGACATAGCAAGAGTCCGTCTCAAAAAAAAAAAAAAAAAAGGAAAAAAAAAGGGTTGAAGAGAGAGAGCCCTCCTTAAACACCACTCCTTGAAACCTTGGGCAGGTGGGAGGAAGCTGAAGGAAGGGGCTGAGGACTATCCCATTTGCTTTCCCATGGAGGGCTGGGCTCTATGAGGCTGGTCTTTAAAGTTTGCGTATATTTTTTCTAGAGATTATGTCATTTATTGAGCATCTAGTATGTGTAAGACCTAAGCCAGGCATTGTGAAAACCACACAATGATCGTAAGACAGTTCTTGCTCGTTGGGAACTAGAGGGCCCCTGCATGTAGAAGACTGTGCAAGGAGTTCAGAAATGCAAAATTTGGGTTGAGCAAGGGATTAATTTGGGCCTGGAGGAAGTTGGTGAGGGCCTCAAAGAAACACTGGCATTCCAGCCTTGCCCTTTGAAGGGTGAGGTGTTCTGATGGGTGGAGAAGATTAAGCAGGTGGATGAAGGGGAGCAGGCCCAGGCCCAGGCCACATTTACCATAATTATGGATGACAGTGAATGGAATGTTTTTGTCTCTCCCAAATCTTTATGTTGAAATCGTAATCCCCAAAATGATCATATTACAAGATGGGGTCTTTGCGAGGCAATTAGGGCATGAAGTTGGAACCCTTATGAATGGAAGTAGTGCCCTTATAAAAGGGGCCTCAGAGACCTCTCTTGCTCTCTTTCTACCATGTGAGGATACAAGGATAAGTTGGCAATCTGTAGCCCAGAAGAGGTTTCTTACTAGACCCTGACCCATGTTAACCCCCTTATCTCAGACTTAGAGCCTCTGAAACTGAAGCATAGGTTTCTGTTGTTTATAAGCCACCCAGTTTGTGGTACTTTAGTATAGCAGTCCAAACTGACCAGGGACTGGATACATTTGCCTACATTCTGGTCCATTTTGTTTCCTATGAAAAGAAATCCTTAGCAGTTATTAGACTGTAAATACTAATGTTAATATAACACAGTATACTACTGTAGAGAGATTTTGAAAGAACAAAAAAGTTTAAAAAAATTTACTTGAAAATAAATTATAAAATTCTAAGTAATAAAATATTTTAAAACTCTGTTTTTTTTGGGCAGTTGAATACACAATTCTCCCTGAACAACTTCTTAAAGTAGACATTTTCTAGCTCTAAGCTCAGAGTTCTGGTGTATTTGGGGCTTGGGGAGTTTTCTGGGGCCACATTTATTGGGCTTGCTTCTCCTTTCTACCTCTTCTTTTCAGGTATTGAAGGTTTCTGATCAGCTGCATGTTATAATTGTCCTAGCAGTGCTACTGTATGTGGAAGGAAGCATTATTTTGTGTTTTGAAGTCTTGAACCCTCCTAATTGAATGTGATATGCTCTGGGATATATCCTATCCCTCAAAGGGGAAAGGTGCTCTCCTTTAGCAGGCTTGTGTGGCTTTCAAATTGCAAGTGAACAGTTTTGAAGGCTCTCCATGTAGGATTATTTGATCAAGTGAATCCCTCAAAGTTCTGTTATGGTTGTTGTTGTTGCTGCTGTTGTTTCTATGGGTGTGTGTGTGTATATGTGTATGTGTGTATTTCAAGCAATTAGGAAGAGGTTACCATGGGAAGCATGCCATACATGTTACCCCCTCTTCCAAACAGCATTACTCAGTGATTTTTTTCTCAGGCCCCTTCAAAGTGTCCTTCAATATTCCCTGGTAGTATCAGATGCCCTGCATTTTCTTGTTTTAGGCATAGGTTCTTGTCCAAATATAGGATACTTGAAAGTTTATGGCCTCATTTAAAGTTTTGTTATTTTAAATTAGTAAATTGAAGACAGTAATACTTTACAAAATAACCTGGGTCATCAAATTATCCATTTGTAATAACTATTGATCTCCCATAGACCAGCATTCTAGACTAGGCCACACGAAGGTTGAACTTTTGATTTGCTGTCTGGAGAACACTTTGAATAGAGAAAGCTCAAAGTACCTTGGATTCCTTTCATTCTTGGGGTCATTGTTTGGTGTTTTATTCAATGAGTACTTCCTAAATATGTTTACGGAGGAAGACAGGCTCAGCATGTTATCTGTAAGTGGTGGTATACGCTCAGACTCATGATATGCTGTTAGAAATGTTAGCTGAAGGGGGTATGTGTTTGTGCAATTTGAAGCTGAGAGTAGAATATGAAACTTGAGTTTTTAAAGCACATGTGTCTTACCTCAAAATACTTCTAGTCAGGTCAAGTTAGGATGATGTTTGTCAGGCAGCTCGTAAGAGTAAGGTCTTAGATTTCATCATGTAAAGTCCTAGTAGGAGATTAAAGATTGATAAAACAGAATACATTCTACTAGTAGTAGATTCTACTAGTAGTAGGTAAATTGTTGATGGCAGGTCAACAAAAATAAAAACAGATCTATTTTTTTAGGCAACTATCATATTTCATTGCATCTAAGATGGTATCAGTATGATATGTATCATTATTTTCAGTGTATCATTAAGGAAAAAAATTCTTCCAATTAATGCTTTTGCAGCACTAGAATTTATTTATTTTAATTTGTTATTTTCATGGATTTTTGGGGAACAGGTAGTACTTGGTTACACAAGTAAGTTCTTTAGTGATGATTTGTGAGATTTTGGTGCATCCATCACCCAAGCAGTATACACTGTACCCAATTTGTAACTTTTTATCCGTCACCCACTTCCCACCCTTTCCCCTGAGTCCCTAAAGTCCATTGTATCATTCTTATGCCTTTGCATCCTCATAACTTAGCTCCTGCTTATGAGTGAGAACCTACCAAATTTGGTTTTCCATTCTTGAGTTACTTCACTTAGAATAATAGTCTTCAGTCCTGTCCAGGTTGCTGTGAATGCTGTTAATTCATTCCTTTTTATGGCTGAGTAGTATTCCATTGTCTAGCTATCTATTATCTATCTATCTATCTATCTATCTATCTATCTATCTATCTATCTGTCTATCTACTTACCTACCATAGTTTCTTTATCCACTCATTGATTGATGGGCATTTGGGCTGATTCCATATTTTTGCAATTGCAAAATGTGCAGCTGTAAACAAGCGTGTAGCACTAGAATTTTTACTCATACTTACTGAAAGGACCCTTTTAGGGCTTATTTGGACATAGATTTTTATCATTTAAAACTTTTGTACCTTCAAAAGAAAGAAAAATATAAACTCAACAAATTGGTTAAAATATTCCTAAAATGTCTCCACATTCGTATCTGATCCTCCTAAATCACATGTCAATGCCATCCGTGTTTTTTTCACAGAGTATTGTCCTCCGGGTTATCAAAATCATTGATAATACAGCATTTTTAAAAAGAGAACTCCACGATTGTCTTTAAGATTCTCTTCCCAGAGACTGGCACCCATCCTGCAAATTTTAATGTGCACATGTAGTCAGTGACAATTACATCATGATGATTGTATCTCATCTTCATTGATGTTAACATGTGAAGATGTGTATTAGTGAAATAAGCTAAAAATTCATGAGCATAAAATAAATACAAATCCTTGGTCAGTCCCTCAGAGACAGACTTTTTCTGTCAGAAGTCTTCAGAGTAACATTAAATACTAATTCACTAACCTGAAGAGATGTGACTGGGAAAAACCTTTAGTTTAGAGGTTCCTCAAATTTTTGGGTTTGTCAGAATCAACTGGCTTATTTGTTAAGAATGTTAACTCCCAGGCCCACCCCAACCCATCAGATTGGAATCTCTGGCTTTGGCATTTCTGACAAACTTCCCACAACACTGTCATGCAGGTGGTGTGGAGAAGTGTTTTGAGACACACTTGCTGAGACCCGTCGCAGGCACCCTCAGCTGTGCTGCACTAAGCTGTCAGATCACAGGCTTGGAGACTGCATGAAGTCCATGGCAGTCAAAAAAAAAAAAAAAAAAAAAAAAAAGTAAGGCTTCATCAGGAACTGCCTAGGAAGAAAGAAGCCAAAATATTTTGACGCCAGATTAGAGTGAGTCTGAAACTGCCAAATCCTCAAAATGTCCTAAATAAGGGGCTTGGAAGCTATGTTTCTTATTTCTCTTCATCCAGTGGTTAACTTTTGTTTTGAACATTCAATCATTCATTCAACTTACATGTCATATAAAAGGCTAAGGCCATTTATCACTGGACAAACTGATGAGTTTGGTGAGGGTGGTCCTGATTAACATTTTATTACATTATAAAAGGGGTGAGTTTAAGGTTAGGCAAAGGAAATTTCATGTCATTAGAGAAGCAAAGTAGCAGAATAATTTCCTATGATTCTTGTGTTAATCAGAAATTCTGTCTTTCTAAAATTCCTAGTGGAAATTTCAAATATCTTAGCAATAACTTTTAACATGACTTAAAAAATCCATGTTCTCTAGTTCTAGTGTCTAAATGACTTCCAATGCCTACAGTAATTCTTTAGTCATGTAGGAACCTGGGACACTTTTAAAAACTCTTTTAGCAGAGAAGTTTAGTGAGCTGTTTAGTCATCCCATGCTTGGATGGGGCGAGGCAGGCTGCTAGGAGGGGTGGTGGAGTTTTCCTAAGGAAGAATGTTGAAACTCAGTCATCATGGTTTGCTGTGAATTAAGTGAATGAAAAACTAGACCATCTTGCGGAATGTGAGAGGAATGGAGGAATGAGTGAGACCTAAGAAAGTCACTGGTTTATTTTCTCTCATGATTTAATTTGTCTTACAGAGTAAGTAATAATGTTTTACACCTATACAGTAATTTAATTGGCACCATGTTTTTAATCCACATTCTCCTTTGATCTCAACATCTCTTTGAGGAAGGGAGGGCATTTCTCTCCCTTATATTTTATTAAAAGAAAATGACTTAATGTTAATGAGGAAGGCTGGTTGGTGCCTTACCCGTGGCTGATTATGCAACTGGGACTCCAACCCACGTCTTCTAGTCCTGAGTTCAGAGCTACTTTTGCTACTCACATTGCTTTTCATGTCAGGGCGGCACATGGTGCTTCTGGATGTGGGTTCATATTTGCAGCTAGAGGGACACTGTGTGAAACCGGAATCTCTTGCTGATGGAGTCCGAGATTCAGAACCTGATTTGAGAAGGAGCTAGCTGTTAGAAAGAAAAGCTTGCCTTGATGCCCCACACTAGAACCTGCCAGAACCGGCGGCAAAGAGGAGAAGAAGGTCACCTCAGTGAGTAAGAGTTCCTCATGTTTCCAAGCCAGACTTCCTGGCTCTAAAAATGTTCCTAGCAGCGTGAACCCAAAGTTGAAGTTTCCAGATTTGAACAGGGTTAAAAAACAACCCGACTCTGGCTACTTCCTCAGAGGCTCCACTGGAGTAAAAAATCTGGATATAGTGCCAAGTTCTCTGAGGGCTGCCCAGACATTCTGGGTTTGTAGCAGACACTGCGGGTGTCCTGTCCTTATCTTCTCGCAGTCACTCACACACCCTCACACTCAGGGATCCTGCAGGGCTGTGTGTGATGGCACCCCAGCTTCCTATGAGGTTGATCTGCTCATCAAGACAAATCAGAGAGCCCCCATATGGGCAAGAAGCCTAATTAAAACAGATAAATTTCACTTTGCTCTTCTAAGCAGGTGTAGTTTTTGAGAATTGCCTGTAAATCATATATTGGTGCACTGAATTCCACTTTACTATTAAAATTGTCTTTATTAAAAATAGAAACTGAAAGAATTAGAGAGATTTCTTTTGGGAAAATATTTGCTCCAAGACATAAGATCACATTTAAAGAATGAAACCAATCTTCAGAAATCAGACTCTTGATAATAATAGTCACGATGTTGCCATGTTTGGCTCTCTTATTATTGAGGTACTGAGGAGAAAGGAGAGGTCTAAGGTATGTGGCATGTGACTTGCCTAAGATCACATACCTTGGCAGTGGTAAAGCTGTTTCTAGGCAAACTGTACTCAGGGCAGGAGGCTCTGGGAATATTCCTTAGGCCCTGGGCTTTGACAGCTGATCTGTGACTGCCGTGAATCCCAGCCAGTTTGGCAGAAGTATTTCATCAAGTTCTATTGGCTATGAGGGGCTCCCATGAACTTCCCAGGGTGGATGTGATATTGCCAAGCCCAAGGTCAAGAGGACAAATTTGGTTAGCTGTGAAGGAACTGCTGCAATGGGAATACAGTCTTTGCTCAGGCTCCATCCAGTCCTCAATGTCTTCTGCTGTTTCTGGACACCTCTACCTTATTCCCACAAGTAAACACATTCTGCAGCTTAACCCAGCCTGCCCTAGAATCTGGGCCTCACTTTGCTTCTCCTGGTGGAAAGCCAAGAACACATTGATGCCCATTTAACTTACTACCATCTGAAGATGATTCTGGGAAACAGTTGGTTCCTTTTTTGTGTTTATTACATATTAAGCTCCTACTGTGGGCTAGACCTTGCAGTAGGCACATGCAAAATTACTATCAGCTGGTGTCAAAGCAGGAAGACTTTCAGATGGTATCAAAAACCACAACCAAAACTAACCTAAAAACCAAGTCACCTGAAATCTACATGTAAATGTCTCCACTTGCTCCTCCAAACTTTATGCCTTCAAATCTGCCTTTGTAATTCAATTTAAACCAGACTTATCTGGTAGAGCTGGTTTGTTAGGAAGGCACAGTAAGTATGGTACAATTCACTTTACCATAAACTACCTTCTGAGAGTCTGGGACCTGCCCAGGGCCTTTCCATTGGACTACTTTTACCTATCCAGAAAAAAATCCTTGTTATTTGGTTAGAAGCAATCATAATGTACAAAATAAACACAAAATATTAATGCACATTACCAAAGCTTATTTTCCTAACACAATATCAGCTTTAAGAAAAAAAAAGCAAAGTGGCATTTTAAATATACAGGGTATAATGGGTTAAATAGATATTTGGTTTTATCATTTCTCTGCCCCCATTGCAAAACATCATATGCTGTATCCTTTGGACCCACAGATGGTATAGTTTGATCCACCTTAGTTTGAACTTACATTTTAGGAGTTGTGAAAATCTTGTGCAACTCCTCTTGCCTTTTCTCAATCTTTGACTTGACAACTGATATACAGGCAGAGCGAGATGAGAGACGTGCCAGTCCCTAGCACAAAGCAAGTGAAATGGGTGGACCTCATTCACTCACTATCAACAGCTCTGCCATCATCTTATTGCTTTTTAATGCAGCTTAAAGTTGGCTCCTTGGTTGCTCATGCTCACGTTTCCTAACCCTTTGTGGTCATTGCTAACTTTCCTAATGGAATTCATTGATCTGGGCTCAAGGCTGGGGAAGACAGAAATCAACCAGATAAAAATCTTACAGGGATTGTGCTGGGACAAATGGTTTTTGTTGGGTCTTGGAGGAATTGAAGGTTCCCTTAAACTGAGTTGTTAGGCACTGTGTATTGAGATAGTTCCACCATTGGTGAACTCTACTGGGCATATTTTCTGCACTTTCTTGTGCATTGTAGTTTAGTTTACTGTTTGGATTTGGTACTCTCAACTTACATTTGTTTAGTTGTCATTTACCGAAGGTATTATCAATTTGGTTTCTCTTTATCTTCCACAGTGGAAGAGTTTCATGTCTTTATGTGCTATTCAGGAGGACAAAATCCACTCCATTACTTCTGTATTACATCTAGTATAGCTTACCATGTCACCCACCTTGGGCACCAGTTTGGTACCTGTATGTATTTGATTTTACAACCCTTAATCCAGTCTCCAGAGCTTGTTGGTCTCAGGACGGGAGTCCTGGCTTCACCATTTGCTAACTGTGTGATGATGTACAAGTTACTTAACCTCTCTAGGCCTCAGTTTTCTCATATCTAAGATGGAGATAAGAATAGCACCTAGCTCTTGAGGTTGTTTTGAAAGTTAAATGTGGTAATCTATATAAACTGCTTAGCATGGCATCTGGCACACAGTCAGATCTCTGCAAATGTTAGATATTATTATTAATCACTATTCCAGTTAACTACTCCTCAGAAAGTGGTGTTCAGTAACAAGGAACATTTTCCAGGGTCAGCCTAAATTGCGACCTAGGCCACTGAAATGATTGGCCATGAAATCATAATCATGTATTGTAATAAGCAATAGAATATGTGGCTCTGACATTAGACTAACATCCCTTCAATATAGGGACCTTGGGCAAATTAACCTCTTTCTGACTCAGTTTTGTCTTTTAAAAAATAAGCATGATAATAGCAGCCACTTCATAATATTGTAATGAGGAGCAAATGAGTTAATGCATGTAAAATATTTAAGCTATTAACAAATATTACCCATTATTGAAAACATCAGAGTGTGCCACCTGCTAAGTAAGTGCTTCTGGGGAGATAAAGTTAGCGTATTTCAAATTGGATTGTCATGAAAAATTTGGAAAATTTGGAAGCTAAAACTCTTGCTTTCATTTCCTACTGCCTCAATTCTCTGTATTCTGAATTTGCTCCTTGTATCCCCCTAAAATTGCAAAAGTCAATCATCAAGTTACATCCAATGCCCACTATGCCTCATCTTCTAGGGGAAACAAGAATTTTAGAGGTCAGGCAGCCTAACACTATCAATTCTCAAAAGAGGAAGCTGAAGCCAAGAGAAATCCTGTGAATTTCTCACAGTTCATTTGTGACAGACCAAGAATCACCCATTTTACTGGGTTGTTATTTATTAAGTGACAGTGAGTCTATATCTCTTTTGACAAGTGAGGGGGGGCATGGAATTCGGCATGTGGTTGGTGTAAGAACTCCTCTCTCTCCTCTTTAACCTTGCTTAATAAGGCCCTGGCACAGTTGATATTTTAAGAGGGCTACTCAGTTTTCCCAGAGGGACCTAGGCACGGTGACCCTCTGTAGCATGCAGACCTTGTTTCCTGAGGGGTAATGTTTCCCTTCCCTGCGACTTGCCTCTTGGGGGCTGTGTTCTGATTTTCCTGCTGAGCCACTTGTTGCCTTGGGCTGGCTGCCATGCTTGGCAGTTTTTAGCGAGGGCTATGATAGATGCCAGGAGGTGAGGGGAAGAGCTCTGGGTGGACTCGATCACTGGACAAGCAGACTTAGTGATGGATGAGCCTTCCCCTGAGGAAGTTTTGGACCAGAAAAGTCCAACTGATAAGTTTTTCCAGAATTTAGTAACCCAGAAGCAGTGCCGAAAGAATCTTACCTCTCTTGTGGCTTTTTGTATTGATTTTAAAAGAAATTCTCAGAGGCAGTTCCACATTTTACTGGAAGCACAGCTACATCTACAATAGACTTAGATATATGTGATATGAATTGCTTTAGAAATAACATTTGAGGAGACGGGTGAGAGGAAGGAAGAGAGGGTCTTAAAAAATATCTCTATCAAAATATTTTCTTTCTTCTAAGTATTGAAAGGACACAATATAACCCTTTCTTCTTTCAAATGATCTCATGGCTATTTATTGAGGGGAAATACCAAATGTTTATTATTTTTTTTTGAAGAAGCTTCTTCGGTCCTGATGATTCATGTTGATATCATTTTCCTCCTGACTACAGAGGCTGTGAGACAAAGCTACACCTCAAGTGATATGCCAGGGTCAGAACAATTCCCGTCCTGAAGGAGGGTGTGCGACCTTCTTTATCCCTCCTTCACAGACGTCCTTGGGCCCTTGAGACGGATGTGAGTGAGTTTTTCAGTCCTCATGCAAAACAACCATCTAAACATAACAGATGACATCAGCTTGGGCTTTTCAATTCCTGGATGGCAGCAGCGTGTTAATCCAGCCTTCATCCTGGATTTCATAAACTAAAACAAGAGAGCCTGGCAGGAGGACAGCGCTGCTGCTGGGTTAAGGAAATTGATGACGGGGAAAGCATGCGGGCAACCCAGTGTATAAAACTCATAAACGTGTAGGCAGAAGCTCAGCTACCAGTTTGGACGGCTGCTTCCCACCAGCAAAGACCATGACAGGGGAGCCCAGCCGGAGGCAGCTTGGAAACATGAAGAGCATCTTGCTGCTGACGACGCTCCTCGTGCCTGCACACCTGGTGGCCGCCTGGAGCAATAATTATGCGGTGGATTGCCCTCAACACTGTGACAGCAGTGAGTGCAAAAGCAGCCCGCGCTGCAGGAGGACAGTGCTCGACGACTGTGGCTGCTGCCGGGTGTGCGCTGCAGGGCGGGGAGAAACTTGCTACCGCACAGTCTCAGGCATGGATGGCATGAAGTGTGGCCCGGGGCTGAGGTGTCAGCCTTCTAATGGGGAGGATCCTTTTGGTGAAGAGTTTGGTATCTGCAAAGGTAAAGAGTGATCCCTTACCTCTCCCCTCCTGGGGCACGCTGAGAGCTTTTAGCCAGCTTGGGAAGTGAGGTGGCTTTGCTCCTCAAGAGTAAGAGGGAAAAGGCAGGTGGATTCTTGACAAGGCACTACGCAGGTATTGTCAAGGGTAGAGACAGAAGGATAGCTGCAAGTAGCAACTGAAACCAGTGTGCAGGAAGGCACAGAAAGAAATGTGGCATTTTACTCATTGCCTTAGGAGATCGCAAAAAGAAAGTTGCAATGGAAGATTTCGTTGGCTCCTTTTCTGGAAAACTTTAGAAACTTGACAGGTAATCTGTTAAGGATGGCTTAGGTGCTCTCTCCTCTGCGAGGCAGCGATTACAAAGGTCTGCACTAGATAACCTCTTGGAATGGCTTCTAGCCCCCAGATTTAGTGATTCTTTGATCTTGAAAGGGTCCACAGGATGGAGGGCCACTCTCAAGATCAAATATTTCTGATAAACACAAATGCACTTTGTGGAATAGAGTGAGCTTAAGTCATCTAACAAAATAACTCATTCTTCAAAGAGGGTCCCCTGAAGCATAAAACAAACCTCATCTGACTTTATAAAGGTTTTGGTCATCTGGAAAAATAGCAGATGGTGTTAAGACAAGGAAAAATAACAATAAAGAAAAATAAAAACTGGAAGTCTGTGAAGAATGAGGTTGACCACTAGTACACTTAAAGAAAAACTTCGTCAGGTTGAAATTTTAGCTAAATAATGTAGTTAAGTATTTATAGAAATTATTTTAAACATAGTAACTGTAGTTTAAAATATTTAACATTTTAAAAATGTTTAGAATAAAAAGAATGATGATTTAAAAATACTGTACCTATAGATATCTCATGATCTTATTATGAAGAGCTATTATTAAGAAGCAACACATGCTATAACCCCATCCATCAGTTGTATAATACAAGGAAGCTTTCAAAATTATAAAAAGGACTGAGAAATTTCTAAATAATTATTATGTTTTATGTATTTAATACATTTTTATGAATGATATTTATCCAGTATTGTGCTGATTTCTTTAATTCTCCTACTTCTTAGACATATAATGTGTAAATTAATCATCTTTTAGTTTGCAAGACATACAAAATTAAAAAAAAAATTCTTAAAGTATTAGGAGAGTTTTATTTTTTGCTCAGTTTATTTTTGTTTATATACAATCAGAAATAGAATATTGAGGAAATATTTTGTTTGGTGAACACATATGCATGTTTCTTTCAACTGAATAGGATCCATATATTTTGTAAATTATGGGGCTTATTGACTAAGAAAACAGTACTTCACATAAGGAAATTAGGGAGGAAGTGGTTAACACAATCATACTTATGATATAGCACATATATGCAGTGGATTGCTTTTTCTCTTGGCATAATATGCCTTTGTACATGTGATGGTAAATGTACATTACATATGGGCAAAGAAACAAGCTGTTGGCATCTGGAGTCTTTAGCACTGTAGTATTCTACTGAATGATCAAGATACTAAAAAGATATTTAAGATCGCTCTTTTTGGCTTTCTTCAGGTTGCTGACGAATCTAGTTTTAAACATTTTTCTCTCTGCTGGAAATAGGAGACTTTGTGAGCCTTAATAACTCGAGATGGAGATAATACATTTTGCCACCATCTCCCTTCTTCAGCTTTTTAAAAGAACATCCACATGAAAACTGTAAACTTCAGCTGCATATCCAAATGTCTTCTAAATATTCAGATGTCTGTGAACATCTTGCCTGGATTAACAATCAGCCAACACATATTTAATGAACACTTACTATCTGCCCAGCACTGTTCAGCATATCAGGGGATACATTAAAAGTATCTCTGGGAATTTGGCTACAGTTTTAGTTTTCAGTATCACTGCAGGCACAGTCAAATCCCAATCCTGTGTGCTTTTCTGGAAGAGGCCTTTTCAGGATCCCTTTTTAAGATCTCTTCTTCCCGGCAAAGAGAACAGTGTTCAAAACCAGGTTCCTCTGTGATCTGAACCATATTGAAAAGAGCACTCTTAGATCTCTTTAAAAAAAGATATCTCATTGATGATCTACTTGGTCAGTGGAGTACTGACTGCTAGAGACTCAGATGGCTTACAATTTGTTCTTTACCCACCTGTGATTGTACATTTACAAGGTATTTTCACAACAAGAGAATATTCTATATCTAGTCTACTGGCTTTTAAAGGTTGGTTAGTCTACTGAGATGCTGTTTATTCTAAAAACAGCATTTTAAATAATTTTATGCATTTTAAATAAATGACTTTGCCCTCTTTATTTCAATGTAGGATGTTTTGGCATAAGTGTGAGCACTGGAGCTCTAAAAGCTTCTAGTTCTTGGTAGGTGTACAAACCTTCAGGGTGTATAAGCCCCGAGCTTTCTTGCTCATTTAGCATCTTGCATGTTAGCCTTGCAGAGGATTTTACCAGTGAGCCCTCTTAACTACTGAGGGAGTCAGGCAAGTTGTATGACATGCCGTTTCGACAAATAAGGAACTTGATGGGGGTTGGAGCAGATGGAGGATTGATTGCTTAATGGTGAGCTAGGATGATAGCTCTCTCACTGGTTAGTTTGAAGACCTTTCCTATTCACTTAAAATAGTAAATTATCTGTGAATACAGTAGTTTCAAAGATAGCATCACATTTTTAAAACTCCTTGAGGAGCTGATGCATATATGTCTGTTCAATTTCCCACCTTCTCTGAGCTGTTTCAGAGGTCATCTGTGAGAATTTATTGGTATCTAAGCAGAACATCACCGGAATGAAGACTGGTCCAAGGAGACTGGCTGTGTATAGCTGTCTTCAACTTAAGTTTACATCATGACGCTAAGCCACTAAGCCTGAGGCATCCATTATCTGGTCTTAATGTGTGATTTCATATTTATGACTCAAAGTTTCAACTTTCAAATCCTGGGTTTGGAGAATTGGATTTTATTTTACATTCAAGTTTCATGAGGTTGGTTCAAATTGTAAGGCTATGCACACAGGGCTGTTAGGATGGAGACGTATTTACAACAAGCAGCGCCCTCTCCAATTTTCGTTTGTCCCCAGACTGTCCCTACGGCACCTTCGGGATGGACTGCAGAGAGACCTGCAACTGCCAGTCGGGCATCTGTGACAGGGGGACGGGAAAATGCCTGAAATTCCCCTTTTTCCAATATTCAGTAACCAAGTCTTCCAACAGATTTTTTTCTCTCACAGGTAAGCACTGATTCTGCTATAAGCATTGGAACAATAGCCTCATTTCAGTGTGAATAACTTAGAAAATATCTGTGAGTAGAATAAGATGTGGATTGGAATGATTTTATTTCCTTTGCTTTACTCAGGGGAACGGTGGGTGGTAGCTGAGTTTGGTTGCTGTTGCTGTTTTCTAAAAAGAGCCCATCAATAATTTTGAGGTTTATATATAATTTATCATAAAGTTTACCTAGTTTAAATATGATTTATAGGAGGATAAATATGATTAATTACCAAAAATCTGTAATAAAAAATAACCAACTGAGATATTATACAAAGTTCTTTAAATTCTTCAGTGATCTGTTTTATATATTTACTAGACAAAACTATTCATCTCCTAACTTCACATAGAAAAAGTACTGTGAGGAATTTATTGGATAAGCTTTAAGAGCCAAGATAGAAAATATAGAACATTTGTTTTTTTTAACCAAATGAAAGCATTTAAATGGAATAATTCCAAGTGTGTGTTTTTATGGATTTTGGAGAGGATAAGAAATAGTATCTGTGATTGAAATTTTGGAAATGAATGAAACTGTAGTAATATTTGTGTGGAGCTTGTTAGTCCATGTGTATTTCTTATACAGGTGTTAGAATGTGAGAAATGCACAACCTATGAGATGGTGCTATGTACATATTTGTTTATTTTGTTGAATAGATGGCTAGTACAGGAGAGTTCCATTAAACTGAAAGTAGCTCATTTAAAGCAACATGCATCACTAAAGTTTAGGCCTCCATTGCACAGAATGGTGACTGAAATGAATAATTATTGTATATTTCAAAATTGGTAAAAGAATAAATTTTAAATGTTACCATTACAAAAAAAAAAGTATGTGAGGTGATGGTTATGCTACTTAGTTTGATTTCATCATTCCACAGTGGAAATATATATCAATCATGTTGTATCCCAAATATATACAATTATTGTCAATTAAAAACTATATTTTAAATTATAAAAAAATAAACAAATAAATAATAAGCCCAACATGTAGTCACAGAGACTGCTAGTATCAACACACTATAAACTTTTTTTTCCCCACCACAACTATAATAACAATTCAAGTCCATTATTATTTAGTTTCTGTTTTTGGTCTTTTGCACTTCAAATTAATAAAATATAAACTATTTGGCAAAGGTACTTGTTTTCTAATTTTACCTCCTTCTTATGTACGGATCAACTAAACATGTTACAATGAAGGGGAAATGTTATGTTTTTAAGTGAATTATTAGTTTTAAGTATGGTGATGCCCATAACAATACTTACATTATACTTACAAAATATTTCCACATCAAAATTACAAAAATATTTCCACATCAAAATTACAAAAAATTTTACAAAAATATTAAAAAAATATTTCCACATCAAAATTAGGCACTGAGATTCTTCAGAAATATTTGAAAAAAGCAGTCAGTTTTCTCTCTTTTCTGACCTAGGGCATTTCCTTTCATTAGCTAAAGGTGCAACCAGCAAAAGATGATTATTAGTATGATCTTGGTAAACCTTAGTCGGGTCCAGGATGGAGAGCAGAATACCCTAAGGACCTCTTGGAGAGGTCCTTTGTAGTCTAGGGGCCTCTGTAGTCTACATGTGTCTTTGAGACTACATGAGACTTCCAGGTTCATGCGCTGGAGTTTACAGGACAAGGCTTGGGCTTCACTTCTGACACAGGCCTCACATCACCTCTGCACAAACCTGTTTGGGCCCAGCCTTTGAGAGCAGGCTAAATGGCTGCAAGCTTCACCAGCACTAGGACCCCCAGAGCACGAGCTTGTCTTCTCCACCTTTCCACCTGCTGGCTACAGCACTCTTGTCAAATGTGCTTCCTGTCCCCAGTGTTCCACTTGGCGTTTTTTTTTTTTTTGGCAGTGAGCTTCCCAAGTTGGGAATTCACAAGTAACTTTTTGTGCAGGAGTGTCTTGGGGGAGCAAGATCTGGAATGTTTCATGGACTTACATACAGTCGTCTGCTGGGCCACGCTAATCTTCTTAAAGTGTTCCATATCAGAACGTGCACTGCCAAAGCAAGCACACCTCACTACTCCTAGAAGCAGAAAATTTCAGTTTAGCAAATTTCAAATATTATAAACTTTTTTCATACGTAGAGTGAGAAGTGTCTTTATGAAAGTTCTACCCATTGGTCTGCCTTTTGCCTTCCAGATGCAGCAAAAGTTAATCTGTCTTTCATACCAGTTAGTGTAAGAATCTAACTTGAGACCTGTTTGTACAACATTTGCCTATTCCATAAGTATTTATTAAGTGCCTACTGTGTGGCAAGCACTGTCCTAAGTGCTGGAGATATGGCAGTGAGCAAAATGAAGTCCCTACCTTTGTGAAACTGGAATTCTAGTGGTGGAGTGAGATAATACAGGGGAAAAAGAGACAAATGCATGTAGAAGATAATGTCAGGTGATGATAGGTATACAAAGAGAAGTAATTCAAGGGGTGCTATTGTATATAGAGGTGCTCACTGATACAGAGCAGTGAATACAGTTAGCATGGAATCTTAAATTGATTAAAGATTTCATTGTAAATTCCATGTAAAACAAAATAAAGCAAAACTGTGCTGTCTTTGAGCTGTAGACGTTTGAACATGATTTGTATTCTGTCTACTTTCAGAACATGACATGACATCTGGAGACGGCAATGTTGTGAGAGAAGAAGCTGTGAAAGAGAACGTTGCCAGGTCTCCCATAATGAGGAAATGGTTAAATCCACGCTGATCCCGGCTGCGATTTCTGAGAGAAGGCTCTATTTTCGTGATTGTTCAACACACAGCCAACATTTTAGGAACTTTCTAGATTATAGCATAAGGACATGTAATTTCTGAAGACCAAATGTGATGCATGGTGGATCCAGAAAACAAAAAGTAGGCTACTTACAATCCGTAACATCCATATGACTGAACACTTGTATGTATTTGTTAAATTTTTGAATGCATATAGATTTGTTAAATGTGCGTGTATAGTAAACTGAAGAACTAAAAATGCAATTTAGGTAATTTTACATGGAGACAGGTCAACCAAAGAGGAAGCTAGGCAAAGCTGAAGACCACAGTGAGCCCATTAGTTCTTTGACTTTGATGTACATTCGTGTTGGGATAGGGAATGAAGAGTTAAGAGCAGGAGAAGGTGGGGAGGGGGTGGGAATGGGAAGTATAATATTTAGCCCTTCCTTGGTAGGTAGCTTCTGTAGAATTTAATTGTACTTTTTTTTTTTCCCCCACTTTGGGCAAAGTCAAAATAAAACAACCAGAAAACCCCTGAAGGAAGTAAAGTGTTTGAAGCTTATGGAAATTTGAGTAACAAACAGCTTTGAATTGAGGGCAATTTCAAAAGGCTACGGATGTAGCTCCCAGGTTACCTGTATCTGAAGGATGGTTCTGGGGCAGAGGAAACACATATACTTCCATAAATGGCTTTAACGTATGCCACGTCAGAGATAAACCTAAGAAGTATTTTACCCACTGGTGGTTTGTGTGTGTATGAAGGTAAATATTTATATATTTTTATAAACAAATGTGTTAGTGCAAGTCATCCTCCCTACCCATATTTATCATCCTCTTGAGGAAAGAAATCTAGTATTATTTGTTTAAAATGGTTAGAATAAAGCTATGACTCTATAAGATTTTCAAACATCTGAGGCATGATAAATTTATTATCAGTAATTATAGTAATAATAACCGTAGTAAGCGTAAGAGAAACCTAGAAAAATAGAGTCACTCTGGATTTCAAAAATGTCAAAAAATGAGCAACAGAGGGTCTTTATTTAAACAGAAGTGCCGTGACTTAGGTGAATTTTCAATTTAAAGTAGAAAATAACTTTTTAGGAGGTTTGGAAAAGAAGAGTCAATTTTCAGCAGAAAACATGTCAACTTTAAAATATAGTTTATTTTCATATTTTTTTCTTTTAAACTTGGTTGATAAGTGGAATTAGAAGTATATTTGAAAGAATCTTAGCACAAACAGGACTATTGTACTAGATGTTGTTAGGAAATATTTCAGAAGTATTTTATTTGAAGTGAAGAACTTATTTAAGAATGATTTCAGTATTTACCTGTATTTTATTCTTGAAGTTGGCCAACAGATCGTGAATGTGTGTGGGAAGGCCTTTGAATGTAAAGCTGCATGAGCTGTTAGGTTTTGTTTTAAAAGGACAAGTTTATTATTGTTCAATAAAAAAGAACAAGATACAGCTTCTCTGTGTTGATATGTGATTTTGTTAAATTGCTAAGTTATTTTAAAAATTCATTCTATAAATAAGAACTCTCATGCATATTAAAGGACAAGTTCCTCAACAGAATTTTCTGCTCTGGATAAGCTTCTTCTATTGATACTGGGGATCAGGATATTTGCTTCTCTGCCTCACATTTTTGATCTACTCATTTTTTAGAGCTTCCTAAAAGTAGATCCCAATATATTAACTCATTCTGCAAAACAACAACAAAAGGTAAACACTTCTGTTGGCATCATTAGTTAGCTGCAGAGCTAAGGCTTGAAATAACCATTTCTATTTTGCTACCTGGATGGCTCTTGAGGTCCTAGACTTAGAGTATTTTTTCTTCTTTGTTTTGGATTCTCTTCCTGGATTTTGACATTTTCAATGGTAGAAACTTTGCCATTAAACAGCTACTGAGTGCTCCTTTGCACTCTTCCATGTTCTGTGAGGAAACCCCTTATAATTAAATCTCAATCAGTTGCTAGCTGTTTGACTGAAGATTACGGCTCTAAAAACATTGAACAATTTTTACTTTTATCATTTTAGGTTTCTCACTCATGCTCCCACTCATAATTAATACTAGCATTTTATTTTCATATATTTTCTAATATTTTTGAAGGTGGTTACTTTTTAGAAAACATAGCCAAAGACAAACCTTTCGGTACCTATGGAAGAAGAGATTATTTTACAACTTTGAAGCTTGAGTATTGTATTCAAGAACAGTATACATTCATTCAGCCTTGTGGGCAAATTATGAAAACATTTTAGGTGAATTGATAAAAATGCTAAAAAAAGTCTATATAAGAAAAAATCCTGTTGGCTGGAATTAATATATTTTGTAAGATGGTAGGAATTGGGTGTGAATGAGACACAAAGTTCAATGAATGCCAGATATTTACATTTTTATTAACTGAAAATCTCTACTTTCACCTATGTGCGAGAAAGTTTGAGGCTACTCTGTCAGGGAGTGAAGTTATTTAGAGATCTGCCCTCTTGGTTTGAAGCCCGGGCCACAGTCCAAATGCTTCTTTGAGGAAGTGTGGAACAAGAGCTAGACTGGAGCAGGACTGGCCTCTGTTTCGGGCTCTGCAGTAACCACCTGTGTGACCATGGGCAATAAAATCAGATGAAAGTGGGCCCATTTGCTCTGAGTGGCAGGCATATTTTCTAGCTGCCCAGCTTCATGGTACTGGGGGCTCTTCCTGGTTTTCACCCCAAAAGCTAGGACCTGTCTATCCCAAAGTGCTCTGCAGTCTTACAACTAATCTTCATAGAAGTGGTTTCCAAAATCTTTGGATCTGTACACCTCTGACTGCATATTTTGCGAGTGCAAAATTTTTTTGAGCATGTAATTTCAAACTATATACTCACTATCGTATTAATATATTGTGTTCATTATAAAACATACACTCAAACTAGACATTTTTTACATGAAGAGATAAGAGATATAAATAGAAGTTTTGAAATTTTCTTCCCACACTTCAATGGACCATTCCAGAAAACACTTGGGAAACAAGAAAATTCCATAGATCAATGGGCCCAATCTCATTTGATATTGGAGAGAAACTAAGCTGAGTCACAATAAATATTTCTGGAATGAATGGATGCTTGGATGAATGAATGGGTGGATAAGTATATAGATGAAGGTAGGAAGGATGGATAGGAAGAGGGATGGATGGATGAGTATTGCATGATTGGATGACTGAAGGGATGATTGGTGGAAGGATGGATGAATGAATAAATAAAGGAATGGATGGATGAGTGAATGAATAAAGGATGGATGGGTGAAGGAATGGAATGAGTAAAGCATATAACAGGCCCTGTGTCTTCACCAGAGCAGCAGCTGCTCAAGAAGACAGCCTTTCCTCCCCTTTCGCCTGCCAGATCCCTGACTGCCCAGATACTTATCCTTCCTGTTGGGTTGTGAGGTGATTGAAAATGTTGAGGGCCTACACAAGTTAGTGAATCTGACAAATAGAATTGTTCAAAGCAACAAAGACAGGAAGTGCTTCTCCCTCAGGCATTGGGGATATCACCAGTGGTAGCAAAAAGGGTAAGGTAATTCTTATAGTCAGACCAGGTTGTCATTTCCTGTGAAAGGCAATTTGGGAGGACTGCTCTTGCATCCTGCATTTTATTCCCTCTTTCACCCTGGTCTCCCTAGGCATAAAGGATCTATAGGTGTCATTCAACACCACGCAGATATTTAGAGGGAGAAGTGATTATTTCTGATTTCCCATCAGTTATCCTAGTCATTAAACTGAGCCCTAGCATTAAAAGGGTGCCTGACATAGAGTAGTGGTTCTCCAACTTTAGCATGCATCAGAATCACCTGAAAGCCCTGCTAAAACATGTATTGCTGATTGAGTAGGTTTGAGGTGGGGTCCAAGCATTTTCCATTTTAACAAGTTCTCAGGTGGTGCAGATGCTGCTGGTCTAGGGATTTATACTTTGAGATACAAGAAAATCTACATTTGTTTAGAAAGGAGATAAACTAATGGGTGATCAAAACTAATCATTGTTGACCTTATGAAAGAATGCATTGCAATATATCGTAACTAGCTGGTACACTTAATTTTTTTGAAAACTCTTATTTTGGAGGAGGGGGCAGGGTCTTGCTCTGTTGCCCAGGCTGGAGTACAGTAGCACAATAATAGCTCACACTAACTTCAAACTCCTGAGCTCAACTGATCCTTCCCCCTCAGCCTCCTCAGTAGCTAGGACTACAGGCACAGACCATCACACCCAGCTGATTAAATTTTTATTTTTATTTTTGTAGAGACAGGGTCTTATTATGTTGCCCAGCTAGTCTTGAATGCCTGGTTTCAAATGATCCTCTTGCCTCATCTCCCAAAGCACTGGGATTGCAGGCGTGAACCACTATGTCTGGCCTGTTTGAAGATTCTTAATTGTTTAAGCTGCTGAGAAGTCAGAGAAACTTTCGGCTAAACTGTGGGAACTTTGTGGGGACAAATAAAGGAAGAACACAAAAGGAGGATGGAAGTAGAAGAACCAGAGACTTGGGAAGTAATCAAGTAATATAGTCTCATAGAAAAAAACAGCATTCAAGAAGAGTGAATGGCGCCCTGCGTCATGGAGAGAAAAGGCAGAACCAGAGTCCTTAGGTAGGCCCTTGTGACCACAGTGGAGCAGTGTCCATGGGGAGATTGGGTGAAACGCAGACAAGGGTATGAATGCTGCGTGGGAGGTGAGCACTTTTTCATAAGGTTGTCTGGGAAGGACAAAGGTTTAGTTTGCAATTAAAGAGAAAACAGAGTTACAAAAGGAGTTTCTTTCTGTTCACCCCAAAGCCCCACCCCCATGGTTAGAGAGACACCATTCCAAGGTCAGGACCACCAGTCAAAATGAAGATAGAGACTTTATGTAGTGATGATATAGTTTGATTTGCTTACTTGAATTAGTTTATAAAATTCCACTTAAGTCAACTTTTGAGACATAATACTCACAAAATAGATGCATTGATACACTTCCCAGCCCCTGAGAAAATATAGGCATGCATGGTAGTCTGTTATTGGACTCCTGAAGAAGGCCCCAAGGAAATCTAGTCTGAACCTTTTATTTTACAGATGAAACACCTAGATCCAAATAAATTCAGTGATACAATCTTGTGCATAGTGGTGAAAACTCTACTAATTAACATCGTCCCATGTGTAGTCATTTAATTTTTAAAAATGAAAATATCAAAAATTTTTAGTTTACGTACTCTATATTTTAAAATATACATACATATGTAGGCTTTAAAAAGTACACATTCTTTTTTTTTTTTTTTTTTTTTTGAGACAGTTTCACTCCATTAACCAGGCTGGAGTGCGGTGGCACGATCTCGGCTCACTGCAACCTCCATCTCCCGGGTTTAAGCCATTCTCACGTCTCAGTCTCCCAAGTAGCTGGGAATACAGTCACGTGCCACCATGCCTGGCTAGTTTTTGTATTTTTATAGAGATGGGGTTTCGCCATGTTGGCCAGGCTGGTCTTGAACTCCTGACCTCCAGTGATCTGCCCATCTTGGCTTTTCAAAGGGCTGGGATTACAGGCGTGAGCCATTACACTCAGCCCAAAAAGTGTGCATTCTTTTGTGTAGAAATTCCACTTCCATGATTTTATTCTAAGGAAATACTTGGTTAAAGTGTGCATAAATGTATATACAATAAATGTTACAACATTTTTATAGTATTGAAAAATTGCTATTGGCAAATAATCTGAAAAGGTCATTGATACAGCATTGGTTAAAAAAAAGACAGTATAGCCAAGAATTGAATATAATTTAGACATTGAAAATGATGAGGTGCATATATCACGACTGATGATGTACAATGTGTTAATTCCAAAGCAGAGAGAGACCATATACTCAGTTCTGGTCATTGGTCAGGTAGTGTGGCTGCCAGAAGGAGTGCACATCATCTTTCTTGACTACACCACAATCAGAGTGTGGACTACTAGATTTTCATGACTCCCTTCCCCCTAATTTGAGAGCAGCTGTTTTTTTTTAAAGTAACACTTTTATCAGATTTCCCTAAAACATTCACCTTAATATTCATGGAAATAACAATTCTCTTGCATTACTAGCTTACTGATGTATGTAATATTTAATTAAGTTATATAACAGAGATAACTGCACAAACAGGTTTGGGAATAAATGCAACAGACTCAGTATGCTTTAAAAATTTTTTAATGGATACATAGTATTTGTACATTTTTATGGGGTGCATGTGATATTTTGCTACATGAGTAGAAAGTGCAACAATCAAGTCAGGGAATTTAGGGTACCATCTTGAGTGTTGGGTGCATGTGATATTTTGCTACATGTGTAGAAAGTGTAATGATCAAGTCACAGTATTTAGGGTATTCACCATCCCGAGTGTTTATCATATTTATATGTTGGGAACATGTCAAGTCCTCTCTTCTAGCTATTTTGAAATATACAATACATTATTGTTAACTACAGTCATCCTACTCTGCTATCCAACATTAAGGCTTATTTCTTCTGTCTAACTCTATGTTTGTATCTGTTAACTGACCTCATTCTTTGTCCCTACCACTTGCTCCCAATCCTTCCCAGTCTCTCATTCTACTCTCTAATTCCATGAGATGAGCTTTTTCTTCTTCTTTTTTCTCCCACATATGAGTCAGAACATGCAATATCTGTCTTTATGTGCCTGGTTTATTTAACTTAATATAATTTAAAGGCTGTTGGTAGGAATGTAAATTTGTATGGCCATTACAGAAAACAGCATGGAGATTTCTCAAAAAACTGAAAATAGAACTACCATATGATCCAGCAGTCCCACTACTGGGTATTTACTTATCCAAAGGAAAAGAAATCAAGGGAAAATATATCAATGGGATACCTGTATCCCAATGTTTGTTACAGCACTGTTCACAACAGCAGAGATATGGAATTAACCTAAGTGTCCATCAATGAATGAATGGATAAATAAAATGTGATATATAAATGTGTATATATAATATATATGATGATATATAATGATATATAACGTGTATATACAATATATAATGTATATATGATGATATATAATGATATATATCATATCATGAGATATATAATATATAATGAATATATTGTATACATATATATATAATGGAATACTACTCAGCCATGTAAAGAATGAATTCTGTTGTTAACATTGACATGGATGGAACTGGAGGACACCATGTTAAGTGAAATAAGTCAGGAATTGAAAGACAAATATCACATGTTCTCATTCATATGTGGGAGCTAAACATCTCTTGGTATATTTTTAATTCAACAATGGTAGTGCAAGTAACAGGTACATCCCAGGTGGGGTGGGGTTGGGGAGTGCTGCCAGCCTCATCCTTCAGTGTACTCCATGTATGTCGATACTTGTGTGTTTTGGGGGAGAGAATGGACATAGATGGTGATTTCAGTGAGATGATTAAGTGAAGTTTGCCTAAAAGCACTTCTACTTACACTAAGCAAAAAAGGTAAGGTACAATGCCATATGAATAATCTTATTTTTGTGAAAAAATATTTAAATGGATATAAATCAAGGTGTTATCAATGACACTTATTTTATTCTTTATATTTTTAGCTGTTTTCTGAAATTTTTGCAGTTATTTTATAATTAGGAAAAAAATGGAGCTCATTTTATTCTTTATATTTTTAGCCGTTTTCTGAAAATTTGCAGTTACTTTTATAATTGGGAAAAAAAAAGCTCTGTCCATTTTTGAAAATGTAGGTTGCAACATGAAAACAAATCAGTGGTTTGCTACACAAAAAGTGACTTAAGAACATGATCCTATATTTCAGTAGTTTTGAGATGTATTTTTTCTTCTTGGCACATTGTTAGATATGGAAATAGAGCTTCAAATTAAGTAAATGTAGAGAATTCTAGTTTTCTAGTAAATGCTAGAAAGGCTGCAAAGCACATGTGCATACATTGCAACTGTCTTCTGGAACATATCCTTGGTTCAACAGAAGCAATGCCTGTGAATCCTTAGATTCTCTGGACCAAATTTTAAATTACAATGTACCTTCTGCACCTATGCGCAGAAGAGCTATCTGCTTCAGCGGGTGACCCAGGCTACCAGTTTTAAAAGTATTTCCTGACACCTGTGAAGTTGGTAAATATTTCCTGTTTCTGTTGTGTCTAGAGAAAACAGGAATTAACAACTTGGAAGCAATTATTAAACACACATCGTGAATGACCTCTCCTAGACAGTTCCCACTATATGAAGTTCTCATTTTCTTAAAATCTGTCGTAACATATTTCTCCTGAGGGAGAAAAATAATTGTCATAATAATCCAATAGTTGATTAAGTGGTGGAAGATGAACCTTATACCCAGGAGGAATGGTACCTATGTTAGCTGTGAGATCTGTGGAATTTAAATATAAATCCAATTGTAAGTTTTCCAAAGTAAGCAAAACCGACTAAGAGAGCAACGGATATCCTAATGATGGCTCTGAGCTAACTATACGTAATTAGCCTGTTTTAAAAAATATTTTTTGATCATCTTAAAGTACTGCGGAAGGACAAGGACTCTAGTGTTTTTGAGTCAGAGGGAAGCAGGACTCACCCACTGCACTACTCAGTAGCTATTGGCCTCAGATGGGTTATTCAACCACAATGCCTCTCAGTGTCTTGTGTGTGAAGTGTGGGTAATAGCTCATGTGCAAAGTTGTAAGAATCTTTGCACATGTTCTAGGTATGCCAGTGAATTCTAACACTGTGTCTGCCATATCTTAAGCTTTCCATAGATGGCAGATAATTCGTGTTATTATAAAAACCAATCTCATTTTTTTTGTATTTTAAGTGTCCAATAATTTGCCACAAGACTGAAATACTTAAAATATTTTACATTTTCTATTCAAGATGACTAGATAAAGAGATTGAAGAAGATCTACTAACTTCTTAGCAAACTTGAAGATATCCATAAAAAGAAAATTGCAATGAGTGAAATTCAATTAATATCATTTGAAACTCTCACAATTCTACAAGAGAAGTGACTATTTTTAAAGAACAAATAATAGTGTTCTATTTAAATCTCCACACAATTATTAGCATGCTCTTGAGAAAAAAAAAAAAAAAAAGCACAATGCTTCAGGAGAATGCAAGGGACCCCTACAGATGTGCCACACTTCCCTGTGTGTTATTTTTAGTCTTCTATTCCTGCCTTTTATTTTGGGACTTGGCCCGCTTCCTTTGTAGTTTCCCCTTAACTTGCTCATACCTTTCTTTCTTATATAATGCATTTTAAGCTACCCTTTTATTTTTTTTTACCTCTCAAAGGAAATTCAAGGAATGTTGGCCAGTTCAGGAACTCCTGCTAGTCTTGGCACCAGTAAAGTTCTTGGTTTGAAAACAACCTAGGGAATCCGGGATCGTGGTTGACTTTCCAGTTATTTAATGCATCAGAGCTGCTGACAGATCTGAGACCGGAGAGAAGTAGATTTTGAATACCATTTCATGAAGTTGTTTCATGGCTTATAGAAACGAGAGGAATTTGCAAATGGACTCTGTTTACAATAGATTGATATAAAAGCAATATCCAGTTTTAAAATTTAGGAGACAGCCGAGTAAGTCTAGTTCAGGGCTATTTAATCTTTTACCGATTAACAGTTAGTCAGACAGTCTTGGAGGAGGAACGTTGATTCTGCACTATGTCAATGGAAGGAGAGTGAGAAGATGAAAAGTTATGGTTCCATTTTTAAGAAGCCCTGTGGGGAAGCTGTGGAGATGGAACATAGAAAACTGGAATAGCTGTAGAGACAGAACAATGAATACTGAAAGGCAAAGGTGCATAGTTTAATCATGTGTGGTAGTTTATGGTTCTTTGGATGCAAGTAAAACAAAGCAAAAGAGTGAAAAAACTCTGACTAACTTCAACAACAATGTAATTTATTGGAAGGTATGGGATGCCTCCCAAAATGGAAAAAAAATAACAAAAACAAAACACCTGTTGAATCAACTGGTTTGGCGAGTACAGGGCAGCATGGGAGATACAGGTGGCAGAGTTAATAAGTATTTTTGCCAGATTGTTGCCACTGAGATAAAGAACTACAGTTGCTTTGTTTGTATTCCAGTGCTGCTCCACGGCTCCAAGGCTCTTTGAAGCTCTTCTTTGGGTTAACCTCAGGCCTGGTGGCCCATTTTAGTGAATAGCTCAACTGTGACAAATATTCTTCCTTGTAGATGGATTTCATTTTTGGATGTAGTCAAAACCACTTAGAGTGCTGTCTAGCCAATGAGATGTTCATTAACTTGGGCAGTACTGTTTTGGTGAAAACCAAGATGTATGTAGGGGAGGAAAAATAATTTTCTGTCTACCCCGTGTAGTTCTTGACTGGGACTCTCTGTGACAAAGGACAGATCAATAACAGAAAAATAGCAGTTTAATAACATGTATACATGAGAGATAACCCAGAAAAATGAGTACATTTTTAGAGTAGATCTCAAAGAGGTGTCTTAGACTTCAGGCGGAAATACCGTCATTTGCTGAAACAAGGAAAGAAGAGTATGGGGAAAGACCCGGTGAAGATGAGATGGCCAGGAAAAGCACTGTAAAATGAGGGCCTGTTTTGCATATGTAAATTGATGCCTTCTCCGTTGATTATGAGTCTCTGGTGATTTAGCCATATTTCTCTTCCTGGCACAGAGACAGAAAGATGCCCCCAAAAATGCAGACTTTCCTTATACACGTAAATTTCTCTTATAAAAATAGGGTAACTTTTCATAGCCTACTCCTGTGTCAGCTGTTTTCCAAAATAACCAGCTCAAAATAATCCTTGTGCCAAAGAGGCATGTTTAGGGTGACATATTCTGGTCTCCTACAGTCATATTTTGGGGGTGGCATGCCCTGAACCCCATCATGTATATATAAGATGATAATCAGGAGTAGAATTTAGGCAGGAAGGAGTGCCCTGGGGGACCCAGAAACTTGCCCTGTGGTTTTGCGGAGTTAGGAAATAGGGGCCCACCTGAAGTCACTTGCATCAATGGCGCTTTTGGAAGAAACACCAGTGTGTTTCTCAAGTGTCTTTGGAGTTGGATGAAGCTCCTCAATGGATGGAGCCGGGGGCATAGATGGAACCAGTGTCAGGGAAGGGCTGGGCCATCGGGGAATGGGTGGGGTCAGCAGTCACCCTTCGGCTCCCCTTTACTTGTCTCAGCATCTGACCAGTGATTTTTTAAACTTAAATGATTTATTGGGTGTCAAAGACAAAAGCATTATTATTCACAATTGCTTTAAGGCAAAGACTTATTTAGTATCAATGATTTTCTCTTCTTTCTCTTGAAGTATGTTTTAAAAAACTCTCTTCCTGTTAAACCCACCTGAATGGCTGCAACTTATGCTCAAACAGGACAGAAAACATATAATATAAATATATACATATTGAGGGAGAGATTGATAAAGTAAAGGTGATAAAACATTAAGATTTAAATAATCCTTACAAAGGGTATATGGGTCTTTTTTTCCTATTTTTGAAACTTTTCTCTCTTTCTGAAATTGAGTCAAACTAAATGTTAGAAAATGATCATTGATACCCATTTGTTCACCCATTCAATGTTGCTTCCTTTTCCTCCTTGTCTTTACAATAATTATGTCAATATAACACCTGTGAAAAACTTTGAAAAGCTGCTACTCTTAGGAAATATGCTTGGAATGGTGCTGCCCCCTTGCTCCATGTCCTATAGTTTGAAGGAGGCCCTACATACACTGCGTCCCCATCTCTCAGTCTGCATGGGAGTGGTGACACCCAGAAGCAATGGGAAAGGCCGAGGTCTGCCTCATTAAGGTGCTAGAACACCTGCTTTTGCAGGTGGAAGTGAAGCAGTGCCCAGGAGGACCATGTCAAGACTGGCTCCGACTCCTGCAGCAAGTAAAGGCAATGGTTAGAGGTGTCCAACCCCAGGTGACATAATATGTCAGGGATGCTGGGGAGGAGTTCCCACGTAGATGCAAGGCTCTTTTTAACTCTGTGATCATTGTCACTTGTAAAGTACCACATCTAGTCAATGTCTGTCTTCTTTTATGTGCAATTACTTTCCAGGCAGTAAAAAGAAGGAATTAGTTATGTTTATCTATTTTGTTCCTATTCAAGCAAGATTAATAATCCATTTTCAGAGGAATACTGTAGTTGATAGGGAGACTGTTATACAGATGGTTCTTGACTTACAATGGTTCAACTTACGATTTTTTGACTTTACAAACTTGTGAAAGCAATACCCATGCAGTAGAAACCATATTTTGAATACTCATACAGCCATTCTGTTTCCTGCTTTCGGTACAGTAACCAATACATTTCATAAGACATTCAACACTTTATTATGAAATGGGCTTTGTATAGATGATTTTGCTGTAACGTAAGTGTTGTGAGCACATTTATGGTAGGCCAGACTAAGCTGTGATGTTCAGCAGGTTAGATGCACTAAATGCATTTTCAACTTATGATATTTTCAACTTACAATGGGTTTATTGAGGCGTAACCCCACCATATGTAGAGGAGAATTTGTGTTTCCATCTTTGTGGGTTGGTGGCGGTTACAGAGACTGTCCTGGTATGTCAAGGTTGTAATTATGAAATTCTGGAATTTCAGGATGAGTGAGAATGTTTAGATCTGACTTAATGAAGTATGACGGCTTGATGGGTGAAAATTCAGGTGGAAAAACTGGGTCAGAGTTTTCACTTCTCCTGGAGTCTGTTTTCTTGTCCTTGAGTGTGGACTCAGCTGCCCTCATTTAGTCTTTTATGTGTTTTGAAGTAAGGAGAGGAAAGGTACGAGAAGGAGTCCGTTTCCTGGGGAGGAATCGGGCCCAGCATCGGGGTAAATCTTCTCAGACACATTGTTTACTGACCAGGAAGTCGGAATGTGTGTGGCTTTGGGATTTCTTTGTGGGGGGCGTTTTGTTTGTGAGTTTTGGAATGATGCACCTTGGGTATGATGAAGGGGACTTCACTCTATGCTGTGGGAAAAGTTTTGCCCTTAATGTCTCGAAAACATGAGCTTGTTTTTCTGAAAAAGCTGAGTACATCCTCATTGCTCATTGCCACAAACAATGTGACATGGACCTGGAGGCAGGCCAAGGTTTTCTATGAATAGAACTTAGCAAAGAGAGTGTTAGAAAGACTTTGGATTCACATGGCAATCCTGGACACCTGATCCCCAGAGAGGAAATGATCTACCTGCCCTTCGAAGGTGGAAACCTAGAGGATCCCCTCTTGTCCTCTTACAAGCCATGGCAACCACTGTGTTACGGTTGGCATAACACGCCTTCCACATGGCCGAGATGATGTTGGCTTTGCTATTTGAGAGGAATTGGCTTTTGAGCTGTTTTTGCAGAACTAAGATGGATTTTGATGGAGAGAGTACATATTAGAGAGAAGCTGGGGCACAGTTGATGGTGTGGAGCAGGGCAGTGCCATCTGGTTGGTCCTTCATCATGCTCTGCAAATGCCATACTTTTGTCTAGGCTTGTGTGATGGCAAATAAAACAGAAACCCACTCAGAGGGGCCAAAGTTAAAAAAAGAAAAGTGGGTCAATGGGTATTTTTGAGGATATAGAAAGCTTATGAAGTATGGCTGGTCCTATGGGAACTGGAGAGGTGACAACTCCTGTCTTTCCCTCTGTGGCCCAGTGACCATATGACTGTTAGCTTCTTTATGCTAGGCCCACTCTCCTTTCTATCCATTGGCCTTTTCTGCTTAACCATAATATTAATAACAATAATCATGTAATACCTATAATAATAGCTAACACTTACTATCTGCACAAGCTCTGTTCTAAGTGCTTTGCATGTACTCATGTGTTTAGTCCTCACAATAACCCCATGAGGCAGGTACTATTTTTATACCCATTTCTCAGATGAGTATAATGAAGCACGTGGAAGTGGAGAAGCTTACCCAGGATCATGTAGTTAGTGTGTGGCAGAGCTGGGTCTCAGACCCAGGCAATTTGGCTCTGTTTTGGTTTCCCATTACCTTAGCTTGGACAGGTATTGCCTTGTTTCAGCAGTAATTTCTTTCTCAACTCCATATAACCTTTTTATTTCTAGACTTCCTACATATTGTTTGACTAAAGAATGACCTCTGTGTATATCAGTATAAATTTTTGAGAGAAAAATGCTACAGGTCAACTAATTCATCTTTCAAAAAAAATTCATCTATTGCAGGTTTTTCACTGTGTATTCCAATTATTTTTTTGTTGTGGTCAAAACCACTTAGAGTCCTGTCTGGCCAATGTGATGTTCATTAACTTGGGCAGTACTGTTTTGGTGAAAACCAAGATGTATGTAGGGGAGAATGTATGTTGGGCCTCTATGGTGATAGAAACCCAGTATAAAAACCATTTGATATGGTTAGGCTTTCTGTCCCCACCCAAATCTCATCTTGAATTGTAATTCCCAGGTGTTGAGGGAGAGACCTGGTGGGAGGCGATTGGATCATGCAGTTCCCCGCATGCTTTTCTCATGATAGTGAGTGAGTTCCTATGAGAGCTGATGGTTTTATAAGTGTTTAGTAGTTTCTGTCTTGATTGCTTCTCTCTCCTGCTGCCCCGTGAAGAGGTGCCTTCCAGTGTGATTGTAAGTTTCCTGAGACCTTCCCAGTCATGCGGAACTGTGAGTCAATTAAACCTCCTTTCTTTATAAATTACCCAGTCTCGGGCAGTTATTTATAGCAGTGTGAGAATGAATTAATACACCACTTAAATTTTAAAAAAGGAATGTAATGGCTCACATTACTAAAATGGGTACAGGTGGCTTCAGCTTTGGCTGAATCCACAGGCTTCACTTACTTTGTCTGACTTCCCATCTCTCAGGAGAAAGTGGGTCTACTCTGGTGACTGTAGAACTTTCTCGATAGCTACAGCAGAAAAGTCCTAGAAAGTGCTCTAGTGTGATATTCTGAGTGAGCAGGCCAGGACTGGAAGTAGGGATGAAGAATCGTCCATGGGAAAGAAGTGTTTAGGTTCCAAAGAAACATGGAAAGAGTTATAGAATGAAGCATGGCAGAGACAATACGTGTCAATACCTGAGCTCCCACTGTGACACAATTAGCTGTACCTGGGTATGGGGTACGGCACAGTTTACATGGTACCAAATAAATTTAGGACACAAAGGGCTATAGCCAGGAGGAAAAGTCAACGATAAGAGGGTATAGGTGGGGCAAATGTGTGAAAACATGCCTATCACAGCTGGCATGGATGTATCCAAATAGGCGAGTGCTGGGAAGTACATTGTGGCACCTGACCTTAGGAGGAAGAAGTACATAGGTACCAAGAGGTACGAATCTGGCCTGTGTTGCACAACTAACTAGGGATATGACATTGGGCAAGTAACTCAATCTTTTTGGGCCTCAGTTTGGTTATCTGTAAAATGAGGGTAGTGGTTAATTGACCTCAGAGGACCCCTTCAGTTACAAAACTCTATTATTCTATCATGTAGGTCTTGAATTATACTTTGTTCCTATGAGCTACAGTGATCATCTCATTATTCTGATTGAAAGGCTGAGTTCAGGGAGGACGTGCGGGGTGCGGTGGACTCATGAGCATGTTGTGTAGTTGACTTCATATGTAGCACAATTTGAGGATAACACAACTGTCACCTGTCTTTAAAATTTCTCCCTCTGTCTGTCACAGTGCCTGAAGCCCCAGCATTGATACATTTTTAGGTTTTGAGTCACAGATCCAAGTTACTTCCCACTACACTTGTCTAGCTCTCTCTCATCTCACTGGCTTTAGTGAAGCTTGTTCTCTTGCTTATATTATCCTGACCCTGATCCGTTGCTGAGTTCACTCTTAGCCGTTCTTTAAATTTTAGTTCAATTCTTCATTTTTAAAGGAAATGTTCCCTGGTCTCTTGGACTCAGCTAAACCCCTCTCTGTTATGCTCTCCAAGCACCACGCTGCTTCTCTGCAGGCATCTATGAGAGATGCTATTAGTTATCAATTGCTCACACACTAGGTCTTCTCATGAGAGCATTAGCTCCAGGAAGATAGAAACTGCATCTGTTTTTGTTGACTGCTTGTCTCTAGGAAGTGGCACAGTACTTGGCATATAGTAGAGACTCAATAAATATTTGTTTAATTTTTAGTTTTAAGGTGGCTTAAACATTATGGAATGTAGTTTTAAGATAGTTTAAACAACAGGGAAAAAGTGTATATAGGAATGTTTCCCGTCTGTGGGTTTTTCCTCAATTTAGATTTCACAAATGTGGTCTATGATTGGCTAAGAGCAATGATAGGTGATTGAAGAAGTTTCCAGAACTCACTCTCTTCCACTTAATCAAGAGCCAGCAGATGTGATCAGGCTTTTCTTCCTTGAGTTTTACCTCCTAACACACACACACACACACACACACACGCGCGCGCGCACACGTATTGGTTTACATCCAGGGTTCCTGGCTCATTACTCCTATAGCCCTTGTTCCACTCTTTTGTTACACTGTTGGGTGTATGAGGCCTCAGGGGCAGCCTTGATCTTCTCCTGCACTCCTTTCACCTCCCCCAAGGCAGGACTCTAATGTTCTCTGCCTTTCTGATTGTGGGCCTTAAGACCCTTCCAAGAGGGTCCCTTCTTGTACCTCGGGGGAAGGAATGCTGATGCCACGAAGCCTCCTTAAAAACCCAAGAGGACAGGGTTCAGTGAGCTTCCAGATAGCTGAACGCGTGGAGGTTCTTGAACACAGGGCACCAGGTAGGCTCCACGCCCCTTTCCCCATACCTCGCCCTACATGTCTCTTCACCTGTGTCCCTTGTAATCCCCTTTATAATAAAGTGGTAAGTGTAAGTAAGTATTTCCTTGAGTTCTGTGAGCCCTTTCAGCCAATTAATTGAACTCCAAGAAGGAGTTTTGGGAAGCTCAACTTGAAGCCAGTTGGTCAGAATTTTCAGAGGCCCAGACTTGCGACTGGTGTCTGGGGGTGGGGGAGCAATCTTGGGGACTAAGCCCCCAACCTGCAGGATCTGACACTATCTCTGGGTAGATAGCATCAGAACTGAATTGGAGGACACCCAGCTGGAGTCTGCTGTGTGTGGGGAAAAACTCCACACATTCTGTGTTGGGAAGTCTTCTGTGTTGATGATTGTTGCTGTGATGGTGTGAGCGTAGAGAGAAAAATGCAGTTAGAAAGAGAGTTTTTCCCCATACACCCTTCAGTAGAAACCCATAACTGTAAGCCTATTGCAAGACCCAAAGACTCTATTAAGAGATCCCATATCCAACCTTCCTTTGGCAAGATCTGAAAACCAACCTGACTCACTTGGAGAAGGCTAATTTTCACAGTACCAGGGCATGCTTACGAGTTAGCTAGTGCTCAATGATCAAAGATAGAGACTGACTGTTGCTAATAGTGGCAATGAGAGGCAGAGCAGAGCCATCTTTTCATCCACACATCTTTGCACTACACACAGATGAACTGCAACTCCACAGATTCTTGAAACCTGTGACATGCCATTTAAAGAACAGACACTAGAGAATATAATGGTGACATTTGGGTTTGTCTCATTTCCTTCCATCCTCAGATCCCAGGAGGATATCAGGGAGATTGCAGATCTCCAATGGTGAAGGGTAAGTGGGAATGTTAGTCCAGGGAATTCTCTTCTCACTTGGAATGCAGCCTTTTTTTGGAATGCAATAGTCAGTGTAAGCTTTGTACTTATCCTACTGAAATCACACATGAACCCTTTCAGTTAAAGCATATCTACATATCCTGGTTTTATCCCTTGGAGTTCTCAGCTCTGTATTTGAGGTTTTTATAACTGAGAGGTAAGAACAAATATTTCCCCAGGCCTGACCATGTGCTTGGAGAGTAAATTATATTAAATGTGACTTGCAGGGGTTGCCCATGATTCATAAAATACTATTTCTTCCAGACCCTCATGTGCCTCTTAGCACCTGAGCTGCTTCTCAGGGCTCCAGCTGTGGCCCTAGATGTCCAATGTCACAGCCTACAGACTCAGTTTCTGAGCCACAAAGCCTCATTCTGGCCACAGGGCTGCAGTTCACATACACAGACTGAGCCTCTCTTCCCCAATTCCAGACACTGTCTCTGAGGTATTTCTCTGTGTCAGGCACAAGGATTGAACCCAGGATATTCCCCTTTCAATGGCCAGGTAGAGTTTCACCTTTTTTTTTTTCTTCTTTTCACCTGCTTAGTCTAGGAATCCTCTTGATTCCAGGATTAACCTGGCATTGACCCTACCCAGAGCCTGCCTCAACGTGGGCCCCTTTCTTTTGGTCCCTGAGCTGCCATCCTTCTTGGAACAAGTTTAGTCCTCTGCCTTGCTCAACTCAGCCAGCAACAGACAAAACCCCTCCCCTTCCTCTGGCTGCTTGAGTTAGCCTTGCCTCTTCCTTGGAATGGCTCTTCCCTTCTGTTTCCCAGAAAACTGAGAAGTCCCACTTTCCTCAGAATTCCTTCTGTCCAATGGACTTGAGATTTGTGTTTCATTTCTCCTTAAAATTCCCAGGACACTTAGTGTTGCGATTTCTTTGTTTTGAGTTCGTAGGTCAGGATCCCCCAATTCCAGCTACGGTTTCTCTGAGTGCTGCTTCTATTGTGGGTCTTGGTATTCCCTCAGCATCCAGCAGGTTTGTGTTGAGGCTGTTCTGTTCTTGGTGCGGTGCTGACAAATCCAAAGCCATGGCTCTGGGAGGTGAGGAACATGCTAATGTGGAGAGCACCAAGGCCGCACTGCAGGGCTGTCCAGAGCTAAAAAGGATGGATACGGTTGTGCAGGTGTGCGGTGGAAGCTCCGGCACATTGTCCAGAGGCCCCTTCAGGAATGAAGGACTTACTTTCCCATTTGCTGGGAGAGCTTCCAGCATGCAGATGCCCTCGGTTGTCCCTTGTAGGATTGCTACTGCTAAAGAGAGCCTTTCTGCTGGAGCTGTGTCCAAAGACTAACCAACACGGGGATCTAAAGGGCCAGTCCCCTTGTCCCAACTTGGGACAGTTCTGAATGATTTTCTCATCTCAGAACTCTCAGTAGGGTCCCCTGAGGTCTCTGGGGGAGACTGTATCACAGCTCAACTTCTTCCCACACCCAATCCTGTTGCTCCCCTTTCCAGTCCCTTTCCTCCCACAGGTGTTACTCCAAGAGCACATCCTAATAAACCACCTGCATGCTAATCTCTGTCTCAGAATAGGAACCAGGGAACTGACCCGGGGGCTGGTGGGGGTTTGGATACAACCCAGGTTTGCACTGAATGCCAGTGGGGATGAAACAGTTGCCCTTTTTGTAATCATTTGTCTGGAGTGGGTACCTTTTTTACAACTCCTCTGCCTGGAGGGGGCGCCTTTGTGTAATTCATCAGCCGAGAGGAACCGCCTTTGTAATTTATCTGCCTAGTGGATATTCTCTCGCAATTTGCATTAAGCCACAAGAAAGTGCCTCTTGCCAACTCAAGCTCCCTATCTCCAGGGAGCAGCCCTATTACTTAAGTTTGGATAAATTATTTTAAAAAAGATTAAAATATTTCTGGGAAAAAAGTCAAGAAGGAAGTAAAAAATAGTGTCTTGAATTTAAGAGAAAAAAATAAACTCAAAGGAAATTCCATAGGTAGTTCATCAGAGCTCAGGTCCTTGGGTTTTTATTAATCTGGAAGAGAAAAAAGGCAAAACGGAAATCACTCTTCATATTTGAAGGCAGTTCCTGAGATGGCAGGGAAATGGCTGAGGAATCCATTGCTGTTTGCTATTTAGGCACAATCAAAAAATATTTTTCAGTGTTGCGTAGCATCTCCTGGATATTCTGATAGCTCACCACTATACCCATGGGCTCTTGGCAAACAATAGACAGGAACCAGAAAGGCACCACAATTCCACTGGGACTAGTTAAATTTAATTTTAGGCCAAGTAAAAGAAACTCTAGATGAAATATCCAAAGTGTCCAAAGAGTAAAAATAGAAAAGTTACTTTGTAAAGAGGACTTAAGACAGTGAGATAGGTTTGAAAATTTACCTTGAATGGTTATTTGTATGTGTTACCACCCTGAACAGAATGTGAGCTTCTTAAAGGCAGGAGAGGTCATTTTATATCTTTGATAAACGTGATCTAGCATTTCATCCATGTTAGAAGAGAAATAAGTGTTTAGTTATGAATGAATGAACAAATGAGTCCTGCCCCTCCTGATCAATCCTACTTTTTTACGAGACGGCTTTTCACTGATTTATTCATTCAATAAATTTACTAACTGCCTTCGCCTTCTGTGAACCAAACAGTGGATCTACAAAAATGGAAAAAAGGGAGCTCACAGTTCAGGAGAAGGACAGACAGTCATAGAGAGAGGATAATAGAGTAGGATAAGCTCTGAAGTGAGGTGTGTGCAGGTCTACCAGGGACTCAGGGAAGCATCTTAGAGAAAGTGAACTGATATCTATAGTGGCTTGACGAGGAATAGTGTAGGTCAAAGAAGTATGAGGCAGAGGGAACGGCAAAGGCAAAGGCAATGGCAGGGAGATTTGTGAGATTATGGCACTTGTGGGGAATTTCAAGTTATCTGTATGGGTCTAGGGGACAGAGAAATTCAAGATGAAGCTGCAGAGGCAGGTTCAAGACAGACTGTGGTGGAAAGTCTATGGTGCTATATTAAGGAGGTGAATTTTCTTCCATAGCAAGCAGGAAGAAGCTGAGAATGAAACAGTGGTGACAATGGCCTATGTACAGGAAGAAGAGGTAGAAAGGAAGCAAGATGAACGGTTTTGAAGACCACTGATCTGACGTTAGTCATTAAACAAAAGATTTAAAAGATGTTTAGGTGATAGAATCAACAGGATTTGGTGAGCAATTGGATGTGGCTCAAAGGAGGGGGAAAAGCTGATGATGGGTTTTTATCTTTGATTTTGGATGTCTGGGAGGATGTGGGAGGAAAATGTTTGGACGTTTGGGGAGGACATAAGTTGGGGACTGAGAATGAAATCATATAAATTCTATTTTAGACATGATAAGAACCTACAGACCATGCAAATAGAGATGTTTGGAAACACAGTTCTGTAACTCAGTAGAGATTGGGGCTAGAAACCTGGATTTGCTACTGACCAGCGAAATTAGTGCCCGATGCTTGATAGTTTTAGTTCTCCTTGTTTTTATGGATGAAAACATTGGCAACTTAATACACTCTTAGCTGCCTACCCAGCAACCATTTTTTCCCTATCATCTGCTAATAAAAGCGCACCACTGTTCAAGTAACTACCCTCTAGGAAGACTACCCTACCCTCAGTTCAGAGATAACGCCTGATGCCTCTCCCTCATCACTCAAGATAATTGTGTTGTTTTACTTGCCTAGGATTAGTTCGGGGTGTATAAGTTGCCCAAGTCTACCAAATGAGACCTGCTAGAAGTGTGGCGGTGTGGAATCCTGCAAACAATCACATCACAAAGAAAGAAAAGCCCTTCTTCTCCATTGGATATAGTGGTGCTTGGGTGGCTTGGCAGCCATCTTGCTCCCAGCTTGAAGACCAAGCAACATATGAAGGTGAGTAGGGCCAAAGAGGAGGTAGATGAAGGGAGCCAGCACCTGCTCTGCCTTGGGACTTCTAATCCTCAGTATAGCATAAAAGGTTATATTGTAATTCTAGATCATAGATTAAACCAGTTTAGTTGGGATTTTCTCTTTTTTTAATTTCTTTTTATATTTTTATTTTTTCCTTTTGCCCCAATCAGAAGGATAGTTGGGATTTTGTATTAATTGCAGCGAAAATCATCCTAACTGAATTATTGGTTTGCTCTGCATTAGGTAATGGGTAATCTCAGTCTCCTAAAACCTGATCACATCTGAATGACAACAAAATCAAAGGTCCAAGCCTTCAAAACTAAGAACTAAGTCCCGTGGAGCAGAGATTGCTCCAAAGGTTGCCCTCCTGTTGATATATGTCTGGGTGATGAGCTGCCTTACCCAGAGAGCATGAACTCTCTTTCCTGAATTACTGTGGACCTTCTTCAAACTGCATTTGGGTTTCATTACACAGTAGTTCTGTTTCAACAGACACAAGGAAAATCCAGTTCTGTTCATAATTATATAATGATGAATTTAATTGTATATGTGTATAGTAGTATAACAGACTCAGAATGACAGGTGAAAAAGAATTCTCTTCACTTTGCCAAGGTACGTATAATTCAGGACCAAAACAATGAGGGTGGAAATTTGAGCTGTCAGGCTATTTATTATGTGGTGGGATGGCCTCATATTCAGAGATGGATAACCACAGATAACAAAATAATACAGTCCTCAAAGCTCTTCTAAATATAACACCTTTTGGATTCTTACACAAGGCTGTGAGATAGGCTGGGACAGAGATCTTTATCTAGACTCTCCAGTGGGGAGTTAAATTGCATGTCTGAAGCCATGTGGCAATTTGTGGCATATACTGCTCCTCTGGAGAAACTTACAGTTGCCAGAAATGACCCATTTATTGGAAAGCAGAGATCTACTGGTGGGCCTTTCTGCACTGTTAGTTAATAATATCTGTGGAGATGTGGCCCTGGGCTAGCCACTGAGGAGGAGACCAGACAGGAGGTGTGCTGGGGTTAGGTGGCCTGACATTTAGGAGTACCAAGTAGGTGTGAGCTAGGGGTGCTTCATGACTGCAGGTGTGCCTGTTACTGATACTCTGTTAATCCTCTGCAGGCCACATTAGATTTGATCAGATCTGGACTAAGAAGCATAAAGTCATCTTTAGCAAGATTTCAGATTAGGAAGGAAAGTGTGTGTAGCCAGCCACAGCAAGGAAAGCAGTTATCTTCGTTAAGAATAAAATTCTTCATCAGAAAGGAAATCAGTGCCATTGGCCCTAGTTCTACTATTACATTCAGAGAGTTTATTATTTTTTAGCACTTTGCAAAAAATGGAAGTAAAGTAAAAATAATTTTTAGTGTGTTTGGGATCAAATATTAGGATAAATTAAAACTTTGCACATTACTTTGAGTGCTTTTTATTTTTTTTTCAGATAATGTTTTGCCAAAGGACTGATTGCATTAGAAAAAAGCTTGACCAAAAGATCCATAGATGGACATATTTTGAATTTCCTATCCTATGGTTTAAATGGAGAATCTTGGGATATATTTTTGTGGCTCTCTAAACTAGTCATTAAATTTATATTTACTATGTGCAGTCTAGTATTTAGTCCATAAACAGTGTATTGCAAGAAGTTTTTAATTTTGTGTTTGAGTGTTTGTTTTTCTGAAAATAGAATATATTTATAACTTAATAGCCAAGAACTAAAATTGCTGTGTAATAACATTGCCCAAACATTTGAAAAATGTCTCCAGAGATACCAAAAACTTTAATCAAAGAAAAACACATTAAATATTTCAATTACAAAGTTATCTTTTACAATTTAAATGAATTCTCATTGCATGTTAGTTTTTTTTCCAATTGAGCTACATTTGAAAGGAATATGTTACTTTTAAAAATGTAGGTAGATTTTTCTTTATGTTGTTGAGTACAAAAGTAGCAAATGACCCCTGTCAAAATGGCTTAAGAAATCCACGTTCAAGTAATTCCAGCTGTTAACAACATATTTTGAGAAAATAAAAAGATATTGACAGATTAAATTCCCTGTGAACAATCCTCATGAAATGGAAAACACTTAAATGTCATGTGCAGGGCTAAAGTCTGCTGAGTTCTGGGTGGAACTAGAGGTTTGACTTCTGCAAGGATAAGGGGGACAAAAAGAATTGGTGCAAGACAGGGAACAGGAGTCAGACTCATTTGAAATGAAAGACTAGGGAAGACTTGCACATGTGAAAAAAGGTTGAAACTTCTGCCAGGGACCATTGTCCAAGAAAGCTTTGGAATCCTATGAGCCAAGCTGCCCTTTGGCTGGCTGGCTGGGTTTTCAGTTCCTCCAAAAATTTTCCTTGTGCTAGATTCCTGACCAGTCAGGCTCCGTGCAGGGCCAGTGGCACCTGAAGGAATCAACTGCAAAACCACTAATAGAGAAGATTGCACAGAGAAGGGAGGGAGAGAGAGAGAGAGAGAGAGAGAGAGAGGAAACAAAACACACAAACAAAATCCCAAAACTTTCCACTAAAAAATATGCCTATGGCTGAGCATAGTGGCTCATGCCTATAATCCCAGCACTTTGGGAGGCCGAGATGGGCGTATCACTTGAGGTCAGGAATTTGAGAACAGCCTGGCTAACAAGGTGAAATCCCATCTCGATTAAAAAGGCAAAAATCAGCCAGGCATGGTGGCCCAAGTTTGTAGTCCCAGCTACTAGGGAGGCTGAGGGTGAGGCTGAGGAATCGTTTGAACCTGGAAGGTGGAGGTTGTAGTGAGCTAAGGTCGCCACTGCACTCCAGCCTGGGCAACAGAGCAAGACTGCATCTCAAAAAGAAAAAAAAAAAAAAAAAAAAAAAAAAAAAATTGCCCGTGCACCAGATTTTCAAAATACATGCTAAGAAAGACATCCAATACAATCAACAATTGAAATATAAATTTGCTAAATATGGAATTAATTTTATAGTAGCTGAGGACCCTAATTAGACTTACTTAAATTTTTACACAGGAATATGTATATATGCACGTGAATTGAACAGAAAAAGAAAGAAAACATGTGTTAAGAATGGATGGTTATGAGAGAAAACCAGTTAGAAATCTTGAAAATATGAGATACAGTTATTAAAATATTCAGTAGATGAGCTAAACCCTCAACTGGATACAGAGATAGAATTGTGAATTAGTACATAGTTCTGAGAAATCCAGCCATAATGAAGCATATGGAGATAGATAAAAACCTTAATGAGCAGTGAGGAGCCATATTGGAGGCTCTCAGCCTCTCCTTCATTGATATTCCTGAAGAAGAGATCAGGCTGGGTGCTGTGGCTCAGACCTGTAATGCCAGCACTTTGGGAGGCCAAGAAAGGGGATCCCTTGAGGTCAGGAGTTCAAGACCAACCTGGCCAACATGGCGAAACCCTGTCTGTACTAAAAATACAAAAATTAGGCAGGCATGGTGGCATGTGCCTGTAATTCCAGCTACTCCAGGATGCTGAAGCAGGAGAATTGTTTGAATCTGGGAGGCAGAGATTGCAGTGAGCTGAGATCTCACCACTGCACTCCAGCCTGGGTGACAGAGCAAGACTCTGTCTCAAAAAAAAAAAAAAAAAAAAAGACTGGGTGTGGTGGCTCACACCTGTAATCCCAGAACTTTGGGAGGCCAAGGTGGGCAGGTCACGAGGTCAAGAGATTGAGATCATCCTGGCCAACATGGTAAAACCCCGTCTCTACTAAAAATATGAAAATTAGCTGGGCGTGGTGGCGCGCGCCTGTAGTCCCAGCTACTCGGGAGCTGAGGCAGGAGAATTGCTTGAACCTGGGAGGCGGAGGTTGCCGTGAGCCCATGATTGCGTCACTGCACTTCAGCCTGGCAACATAGTGAGACTATGTCTAAGAAAAAAACAACAAGGAGAGATAAAGGAGGATTGTGGAGAAGTAAATAAAGAGTTAAAGGCTGAATCAAAAGGGATAGGTGTTCTCAGATGGAAAATGTATTCTAAAGGGTAAAAATAAATATATCCACACTTAGATATAGTGTAGTAAAACTGCAGAACATTGGAGAAAAGAATTTTTAAGTTTCCAGAGTGAAAAGACAGATTACACTGAAAAAAAATAGCCATTGGTCTGAAATAGTTATTGGTCTGGCAGCCGATTTCTTGTTGACACCAATATATTCTGCTGAAAACTGGAATAATATCTTCAATGTATAGAGAAAATGACTATCAACAAGACTTTTTATACCCAGATAAACTATCATTCAAGAATGAGGGCAAAATCATGGCATTTTCAGACATACAAGACTAAAGGAGTTTACCATCCACAGATCCTCAGTGAAAGAACTGCTACTTTACTTCAATCAAAGGAAAAGAAAACCCAAAGAAAACTCATGGAATTAAAGACACAATTGTAAACACAGAAAGCAACTTTTACAGTTTATCAATTTGATTAAAAACTGACATGAAATAATCATGAATTGTACGTTCATATGTATACATATGTTTTAGAAAAGGTAAAACTAAAACTAAATTTTGACGACAATATTACAGTAGGAGGAAATGTTCAAAGAGTAAACTATGTTCTTTCATTTACTTAAGAGGATAGAGTAACTTTAGACTTAGAATAATTCAGCTAGTTTTAAAAACACTAAACCACAAAAAATAAAAACTTACTAAATAAAAAAGAGAATGGATAAAGGAAACTTTGTCATCCTTTTTAATTGTTTCTACCTTCTATTGAATTTGTGAGTAGAAAAAATTTTAAAAGATAGTGGGAGACACAAATTAAAATATATCAGTAATTATGATAAACATAACTGGGCTCATGAAGTCTGTAAAAGCCCCACTTGCCTCTGCAGTGGCTGAAATACAGAGGGCAGAAAGGATTTGAGATGGTGCACATGAGGTGTTAGATACAGGTCTTGACATTGCATTTTCAGAGAAGTTATCTTCAACTGTCCATACAGCAGATGCAGAATAACCACACTGAAACAGAGGACCACTTTCATGGTTTTGATAGTTGGATTATCCACCCACTTCACAAACCTACACCTTGTTGCCCCTTTTTGAACTGTGAGAGCCTACAGTAATGTATGCCTTTTAAGCAAACAGTAAAAACAGTTTAGAAGGAGGACAACAGATTCAAGTTGCGAGTAGGAAAGGAAGCCAATAAATGTGGGTAGATATTGCCAAAGTTAAATCAAAACCATTTCAGAACATTCACTATCTTTTGGTTGATTTTAGAATTTGATTGCCAAAAGAAAAGATTTGATTGGTGCTATAGTTTGAATGTATGTGTCTCTCCAAAATTCTTATGTTGGAACCTAAGACCCAATGTTACGGTATTAAAAGGTGGGACTTTCAGAAGGTGATCAAGTCATATGGGCTCTGTCCTCACGAATATCAGTATCTTTATAAATGGCTTGAGGGAACTAGCAAGGCCCTTTTGCCCTTCCATCTTTCCTGCCAACTGAGGACACTGTGTTTGCCCTTTCCGCATGAACAGATGCAGCAATAAGGCACCCTCTTAGAAGCAGAGAGCAGCCCTCATCAAACACCAAACCTGCAGGTGCCTTGATCTTGGACTTTCTCCAGTACTGTAAGATAATAAATTTCTGTTGTTTATAAATGACCCAGTCTCAGGTATTTTGTTATGGCAGCACAGACTAAGACAATTGGGATAGTGTGCCACCACTCATTATGGAGGGCCCTCACTGCAGAGTTCATGTACATCCCTTCCTGGGAGACTGGCTTGCCTCTTGCCTAGCCCATTCACACTTGCCTTTCATTGAGCATAAGCCTTTGGTCAAATCAGCTGTGGCAAAAGCAGCTAGCTTGGTTTCACTCAGTGGCAGTTGTAAACATTATAGCAACTTGGGCAGATAAATGCCATTTGTAGCCTTTTTCCCTTAAAGAGGCAGTATGATTGACAGGCTTTCAAAGGTCTTGTGACCTTTCTTGTATACCTTGGCTCCTCTCTAGTCCATGGCATGGTCTGAACATGCTGATTGCCTGCACCGGAGGATTTCTCCCACTACATCTGATGCAAACCTGACTTGGATAAAAAAGTGGTAAGAGACAGTAAAGAGGAGGACTGGTGTAAAACCCATTATTACTATTTTAACAGCTGACAGCAGAATTTCCCTTAGGGAAGAATCAAAAAAGAGTGGATCCCTACAGCCTAGAGGTACTCACACCAAGACTTTACGAAAGAGAGAAGAATTCTTCCGCATGAAGAAGGAAGGGAATTTGTCTCTCTCGGGAAGACAGAGGGTCATTTGATCTCAGCCTAGTGATACAGTGTTGCTTCTCCAGCCGTCTATACAGCCTGTTACTTCCGGTGTTCTGTTCTTCATGTGAACAGTTCCTACTTACATAATGACCTCTAGGCTAGAACTTCCTAGGTTAGTCATACACCAAGATCTAAACATTTTGGAAATGGAGATGTTCGCAAGTTTATCTAGGAAATCAAAATAATATTCCATTTCCGAGACTGAATAGGGTGGGAGAGATGAGACAGCAGAGGAAGAGAGGAACCAGCAAGATGTAGTGAGGCTGCGTCCAGGTAAGGTGATCAGTCATGAAGCTCAAACCACTCACTGGTGGGTTAGCTGGGAACATTTCAAAGACAGTGATGGTTGTGATTTAATTTGCAGTTGTTTGTGTTGTTCCATTGCAAATGTGTTTTCCATCACCTTCAAACAAACCCAAAAGCTTCAGCAAAGTCTACCTTGCTCTCAAGTCCCCAGGGTGAGTGAGGTTTTACTAGGTGGAACTCAGCAAAGGAACCAATATTGTGTCTCGGTGAACCCAGTACAACCAGAAGCAGTGTCCTAAAAAGCAAAGATGTGATTTTGAAAGGGCAGACATCTTGGAGATTGATTTAAAATTCTACAAGCTGGGAAATTTAGGGGGTCTAGGCACCTCCGATCTTAGCAATCTGATGCCAAAGAACACTCTTCTTTGGCTTGCAAAATGGGAGCAAAAACTCTGGGCCTTCAAGGTTCATGTCATTCAACTATGCCACCATTTCTTCCTCCTTATTGGTCACCTACCAGCCTCCAGCTTTCTTCCTCTCCATTGCTAATGAGCTGGACTCTTGGCTCACAGGTATCCTGTTAAATTGTCATCCTGGGTCACTTTATAACCTTGTGGACAAGCCATCCAACACTAAGACCTCTCGGAGCCACCACTGTCTTATCTACAATGCCTTCTCCTCTTCTTTTTACCCAGTAAATCCACAGTCTACTTTGGACCAAAATAGCTTGTAACTCTGTTACCTTCCAAATCGCAAATTCAGATAATTTGCTGTCTGACTACAGTCTGTCCTCCTTTCAATCTGTCCAATTAATCACATCATGAATACTCTTAAGCCATATCGGGACCTTCAGTTTCCAATCCACTGGCCTCTTCACATCTCCACTTCCTTCCTTATTCATCTGGGACTTCATGGTGCATCAATTTTGAAAATCACATCAAAACAAAACGAAATAGCTCTTGCCAGTTTCTCGAATTTGTTTGGACCTCTGGCTTTTTGCTTCATTCATCTGACAAAACCCTCACACAGGAAACACTCAACTGTCCTGCCCTTCAGGCTGTCAATTGAGGAATAACTCCTACTTGAGATCTTTTTGTACGTGGACTTAGGTGTTGCTTTTAACTGATATAGTGTTGAAAATAGAGTCACATAATTGTGTGATCTAGGGTGGATGTTTAAATACCGCAACACATATCAGTCATTATTTATATCCAAGCTGATTTTTTTTTTTTTTTTTTTGAGATGGAGTCTTGGTGGGTCGCCCAGGCTGGAGTCCAGTGGCATGATCTCGGCTATCTGCAACCTCCGCCTCCTGGGTTCAAGCGATTCTCCTGCCTCAGCCTCCCAAGTAGCTGGGACTACAGGCACCTGCCACCACGCCTGGCTAATTTTTAGTAGAGGCAGAGTTTCACCATGTTGGCCAGGCTGGTCTCGAACTCCTGACCTCAAAAGATCCACCCACCTCAGACTCCCAAAGTGCTGGGATTACAGGTGTGAGCCACCGTGCCAGGCTCCAATCTAATTTTTTGATCTCACTTCCCAAGCCAGCCATATCTTCTTATATTCTCCATCTCTTTTTTTCTTCTCTTTCTCCCTCAACACATTAAATAATTACCAAATCTTGTTGATTATAAGTCTAAAATCACTCTCAACTTTCAGCCTTTCTTCTTCCCTGCTGCTACTGCCGTTGTTCAGTTCTTTCACTTCTGATACAGACAGGTACAAATCACTTCCCAACTGGCTTTACTGCTTCCCATATGTAGCCTTTCCATTTCTTCTCCATTTTTACAAAATGCACATGAGATTATGCTATTTCTGCTGCTAAAGTCTCTAATGAACCACCAGCACTTCTAGTATTCTTACTGAAGCTTAAAATCTTTTACATTCAGTCCCCTAGAAGCCTTTCCAGACCTACCTCCTACTCTCTTCCTCACACACTTTTCACCCTGGCTGCAACACCTGCTTCTGTGTTCCTGGAGTACGCACTGGACATCACCACTCTCCTTGTCACTGCTCACATTGTTTCCTTGATGATGAAGTCTCATAGTCTTCATCTGTTCTCACTCTACTTAGCCATCAAAACCTATATCTGTATATATACATATATGAATATGAATACATATATACACGTACCTAGATTCTCTGGTGTACACATGTGCATATACACTCAGTGTGTGCTGGTAAATGTCTAACAACCCGTTCTCGGGGGAAAAAAATCCCTAACTAGTGTTGTTTGATGATTTCTATGGTATAAATATTCTACCATGGATGATTACAGCTGCCAACCTGGCGCCACTGGACTTAGGGCTGGGAAGACACATACCTTGGCCTTCTTGAGCCAGTAGAAGCTGCATCCAGCACACCGTTATTCTGTACATTTATATAGACATATATGTACATATATACATCCAAGCACATCTTTCTTTTGAGTTCAACTTTTAAATTCTTGTTTTTTTTTTTTTTTAACTTTTATTTTAGTTTCCAGGGTACATGTGCAGGTTTGTGATGTAGATAAACTCATATCATGGGGGTTTGTTGATGGATTATTTCATTACCCAAGTACTAACTATAGTATCAAATAGTTATCTTTTCTGTTCCTTTCCTTCCTCCCACCCTCCACCCTCAAGTAGACCCTAGTGTCTGTTGTGTCCTTCTTTGTGTTCATAAGTTCTTATTATTTAGTTCCCACTTACAAGTGAGTTGGTTTTCTGTTTCTGCGTTAGTTTGCTAAGAATGGTAGCCTCCACCTCCATCCATGATCCTACAAAAGACATGATCTCCTCTTTGGCTTGCAAAGTGTATAAGTGTTCCCTTTTCTCCTCAACCTTGACAGCATCTGTTATTTTTGGACTTTTTAGCAATAGCCATTCTGACTGGTGTGAGATGGCATCTCACTGTGGTTTTGATTTGCATTTCTCTAATGATTGATATTAAGTTTTTTTTCATATGCTTTTTTGCCACATGTATATCTTCTTTAGAAAAGTGTCTGTTCACATCCTTTGCCTACTTTTAAGGGGGTTGTTTTTTTCTTGTAAATTTGTTTACGTTCCTTATAGATGCTAAATATTAGAGCTTTGTCAGATGCATAGTTCGCAAAATTTTTCTCCCATTCTGTAGGTTGTCTGTTTACTCTGTTGATAGTTTGTTGTGCAGAAGCTCTTAAGTTTAATCAGATCCCATTTGTCAATTTTTGCTTTTGTTGCAATTGCTTTGGACATCGTTGTCATGAAATCTTTGCCGGTTCCTCAAGCATGTCTTTGTATTTATATCAAGTACATCTAGTAGTTTTGTTGTAATAATTTGACAACTCATATTTAATTCTTTTTTCTAGCAGTTCAGTCCTATTTAAAAATATCTTCAACTTCTGAGATAAAACAATAAAAGACGGCATTATCTAAGTAGGAATTGAAACTCCATCCACCAAAATAAGAAGGCGGTGGGGTGGGGCGGGAAGGGGTTGTGGGGGGGGGGGGGAGAGAGAGAGAGAGAGAGAGAGAGAGAGAGAATGAGAAAGAGGAGAGAGATAATCCAAGAGAGAAATTATCGTATCTATTTTCAATTTTTTTCTGTATTACATGTTTTAATTTAGTTTTCATCATCTTCATTAAAGATGGTATAGAGACAAAAAATATGACTGTGCTTTATTTTGGAGTCCACCTCTGTTTTCTATCACCTACTCATTAGATTCATGCATGACAGGTCTTTCTGTGAAGTGCCAATGGAGGGTAACATAAAGAAAGGCAAAATGACTGAAAAGTCATAGGGATTTTGGAAAAGGTTAGAACAGCCTGGCTAAGCACAGAGTCCCTCAACCCCTAAATGGTTTGAAAAGCAAAACTTGGATGTTTCTTTCAGGCTTGATACAAGGCTTTTTCCTTCATAAATTTCGGTTTTGCGTATATATTTAAAATTTCTCTAAAGAAAAATTTTTCTCTCAGAAAAATTGAGAATATATGTTACTGCCAAAACATCAAACTTAAGCAAAGATTTTGCAGTTAGGAAAAATTATTACCAAGTTTATTTCTGTAACTTTCTTATCCTAGAAGAGTGATAATTTGATTTAGACCATTCAGATATAAACATGCTTTGATTTTACAAGTTGTGCATTTCCTACCAGGAGGCTGGATATAAATGGTATTTCTATGTATTAAGATATTAAGTCAGGCACCCTTATTTAAACAATTAGCTTTGCAAATGGGCAAACAGAAGTCCAGTGCACACGGGTGTCTTTTTCCCTGCAGATATCCATTACTTTCTGGACTTCAGCCATGACATATATACCCATAGTTTGGAACGTTGACAATTTAGTAGGAAATTCTGGTGTTGTAACATCTCTGTTCAAAAAGCCTCCCTTGGCCCCATTGCTTCAAGCAGAGATTCTACTCCTCTGCCCTGTGTGCCATGGGATCCAAGCTTGCCACAAATTGGTTACAGATGTGCTGAGATATTGATCCCCTTGGCATTTGGGGCAGCTCCAAGCTATGCATGCAGCCAAAGGCAAGCTCATCCATTCATCCCAGCGTGCTATACAGACATGGTTATTTTCTATGTGTGCCATGACAAGGAAAAGGCCGGGAGGCCTTGGCTCTGGATATAAGGTCTAAAGTGTGTACAGCATTCAATGCCTTTTCAATCTTGTCTATGCTCTTCTCTTCCAGCCCGACCTCTGGCAGCTCTCCTCATACATAGCCCTTTTCAAACTTCCAGATCTACCCCCACCTCCATTTCCTAAAACACTTTACTTTGCCTCCCATGGTTTTACTCCTTCTGTTCATCCACTGTTTCAAGCCTTCTTCTCCATCTGCACCATGGATATCTAAGGACTCTTTAAAAGATAGGGCTGATGCCCCCCGCTGCATGAAACCATCAGAAACTCCCCAGCCTGAAACACTTTCTCCTTCCTCTGTGCTTCCATACAGGTTTGCTTGTTACCTCTTAGGCACTTGTCACATTCTGCTTCAAGTGATAGTTGTGTGTTTGTTTTATCTCCCAGTTAGAGAGTAAATGGCTCAAGAGTAGAGACCATTGTGTTTATCATTAGCCCCCTTCCTTGTGCTAGCTGCATTTTGCGCATTCAATCAATGCTTATTAAACTGAATTGACTATGCAAATACAAGAAGGAGAAGAAAGTCATTTATATTTATTATACCTCTACCACATGCCAAGCACCATGCTGGCACTCTAAATGGGACAATGCATGCAGTCTTCACTATATCCCTTTTGAGACAGGCAATGTGCAGATGAAGAAATTGAGGAATAGTTAAGGTAATTACCTCCAAATAATAAATCTCACACTGGAAAAAAGGAACTGCAGAGCAGTGCCCTGTTCAGGTGTCTAACTGGGAACTTGGCTCTGTGAACTTCAGCCTGACCATGTAAATCTCCCAACAATGGGAGGGAGCAACAGGGGCTTGCTGGAAGCCTGGTCAGAGATTTCACTGTGTGCACTGCCTTGCTGGTAGAGTCCTGGCAAGAGTTTCATTTCACGAACTGGAAAATAAATCATTCTTTCATCAACAGGGAAATCCTTTTCCTAGAACCAAATCTGAGGTGACTAGTACAAAAAGAACAGAAGAAAGTTAATTTTCTTTTTGCTTGGAAAAAAATATTTTAGTGAAACTTGAGTGGAAAAACAGAACCAATGTCTATAAATGAAAAATGCTCTATTTGGATAAATGTTCCCTCTGTTCTTTCTTGCTACACCGTGATTTTGTTTATCCTGTTATGTTTACATTTATTTATATTACTACTTATTTAACAGAGTTTTTTTTAAAAAATAGATAATTTATGTCAATTATGCCTCAATAAAGTCAGAAAAATGAAATAATGGCTGTTTGAAATAGCAACAATAATAGTATCTTATAGCATTTATAATATAATAGAGGTACAAAATATAAAAACAGTAGCAAAAAGGAAGAAAAAGTTATAAATTTTTATAAAATTCTTAAGCCATAAAGGCAGCAATTTAGGGCAGACCGAAATAAGTAAGAATCATATTCAAATCTCTAGGATAACTACTAAAACACTTCAAAATGTTTAACTAAAGAGCTAGTAGAGAAGAAAAGATGAAAAAAAAATGAATTCATTTAAAGGAGGGCAAAAAGTCATGATGGTATGAAGGACTGAAACAGAACATTTTTCCTCCTGGTTCAAGTGATCCTCCTGCCTCAGCCTCCTGAGTAGCTGGGACCACAGGTACATGCCACCATACCCACCACACTCACCATGTTGAGCTCAAGCAATTCACCCGCCTCAGTCTCTCAGACTGTCAGGATTACAGGCATGAGCCCTCGCACCCAGCCGACACAGAACATTTCAACTCAGGTGCACAGACTTTTGAAAAAAATACCCAGATTAGATGATTTAAGTAATTAGATTACACTAGTTTTAATAAAGAACTTCAGTGTGCAATGTTCAGAGGCCCAGATTTGTATGGTCTTGATCAAGTATTTGTTGATGTTCAGTGTTACTTTATTCATCTCTAAGCTGAAAATTGCATCCTACAGTTGATGATGAGTTGACGAGTCCAGTTTTTCCTGGGCTTTCCATACATTGAGAAAATCAGTGATTCAGTTTGTCCTTCTACGGGACTCCCAGGTGCTGTGGCTCTCAGAACCTCATGGTCAACAAGGAAAAGTAACTGAACTAGTGCTAATAGCCACTTGCATTTGTGTTGTGATCTGTGACTCACATGGTGCTGTCACACCTATCACCCCATTAGACCTTCACAGGCAAAGTCTTGTGGAGTAGGTGTCCTTAGCAGCACCCTACATGTTGTAGGAGTGAGAAACTATTGGTCAGAAAGGTGAAGTAGCTTCCCCAAGGTCATATGACTCAAGGTAAGTGGCAGATCCAGGACTCAACATCTGAAGTGGAGAATTTTTCTAAGTTTTCTCTTTAGTGTATTTAAGGAGCCACCAGGCTAGAGGTAAGTCTGGGATTGGGAATGAAGGCAATAAAATTTGAGAGACTAAAGAAGGAAGGGACTTGATGCCAAGGGTAAACATACCGTAAAGGGAATTTTCAGACAACTGACTTCTATATTTACATGCTATAATATTCATCTAAACCTGCGCTTGTTTGACATTTTAAAGAAGCGAGGAAGAATGATATTTTGACAAATACATTTGAGAGTTCACATCAGGCAAATTGTCAGCCAGCCACGATGAGCACTATGCCTGCAGGATACACTGTTGCTTCACAATACCTTTTTATATTCTTGACTCATTTTCAGGCTTACCAGCTCTATATACTTTATAAACTTCAGAAAGGAATAAAACCTGAGGAGAGGAGGTGTTAGGTATAAGGGGGCCTCTTTATTGCAGGAAAAAGTAAAACATCTTCAAACATAAGAAAAGTTTAGCTGCAATTTCCATCAGTAAATGTTCACTTCAAAAGGTATTAGCTTTCTACTTATTGCATGTTGAGTCTGCATCTTAGAACAGGGCTGCCCAATAGAACTTTGTGTAATGATGAAGAAGACAGTAATCTGTACTGTCCCATATGATAGCCTCTAGTAAATTAATTAAATTAATTTGAATTTAAATAGCCAGTTGTGGCTGGTAGCTACCACCCAGGTCAGCACAGTTTTAGAAAGTCCTTTGCTAATGTGAGTCTTCAGCTCACGTTTTACAGCATACTGATATAGAAGACAGGATTTAGAAAAGCCACTACATTTTCTGGAATGTTTTTGAGGATAAGGATTCTCATTTCTCAATTAAAAGTAGACATTGAAAATCATGATGAATGTATATTTGAGTAACAATAAAGAGAAACTGAAAACTTAGGTACATTTAATATCTTTCCAAGTCTCAATTCATTAATTAAGTACTACAATTTTCTACGTTAGTTGGCAAGAATACTTAGGCTCATGACAGTGTTAACTAACATAAATACTTTGTAATTGCACAGTCCAACCTTGAATTTCTGTACTTCAGAGCTTAGAAAAATCAATGATTTCTTATCGATCAGTCTCTTACAATTTTTTTTTTTTTTCTATTTTAGTACAGGCTCTTTTGAGACTGTGAATTTCTTCTACATAGCGTAATGTGTATTTATTCACTAAGATAGCTATCTGAAGCATGTGGGAAAACTGAGAGAACAAATGAATGATAACCAATTGTCTGCTTATACAATTTCACAGCGTTTGGCCTTGCCAGAGGGGCCAGTCCCTGATGAAAACATACACATGAGGTCCCCAGATGAGATCCCATGACTGTGATAATTGTCACATGCCTGTTTATTTTTCCCTTGAGAAACTGAATGCGTAAAAAAAAGATCACAACTAAACAAAAGCATATCAATAACAGGAAACTGTTGGTGAGAAATACCCTGACGTTCCTGTAAATTCACGTCACCAGATTCCCCAGGGACAAAGGTGCATGAACTGCATGGGTAAATAATTATGATTTAATACAGAGACCTTGCAATTCTGTTTATAGTAAAACAACAAAAAAGAATTGTTTCTGGAGGCGCAAATAAGCAAATAATAGAAACACATATCAATATAATCAGGAAGTGGTGATGTTATGTCTAGGTCAGCTACTGAAAACAATTTGTAATCTATCAAAGTATCTCCTTTGCAATTGCAAGCAGCAGGAGGCGGGACCTTAGGAGGAAGAGAATCCCCCATCCATAGGGTGATTAGAAATGGTAGAGAAAGGACCGGACGCGGTGGCTCATGCCTCTAATCCCAGCACTTTGGGAGGCTGACGCGGGCGGACCATCTGAGGTCAGGAGTTCAAGACCAGCCTGGCCAACATAGTGAAACCCATCTCCACTAAAAAAATACAAAATTAGCCAGGTGTGATGGCCCATGCCTGTAATCCCAGCTACTCAGGAGGCAGGACAATCGCTTGAACCTGGGAGGCAAAGGTTGCAGTGAGCCGAGATCACACCACTGCACTCCAGCCTGGGCAACAAGAGTAAAACACCATCTCAAAAAAAAAAAAAAAAAAAAAAAAAAAAAAAAAAAAAAAAAAAAAAAAGAGAAAGAAATGGTAGAGGAAATATTCATCCCGGGGAATTTCTGAAAAGGTTTCTGCATCATGACACCTGTCTGTTTGCAGGATTTTATTCCCAAGGATAATGAAAGGGAGATCAACAAGTTCCTCTCTCCTTTTTAAAGAGGATTTCCAATTGGAGGGCAATGTCAGCCTTGTGAATGTGTGCCTATGGGTATATGAATGTCCCAACTAAGAAATGAGTGGCAGTGCTTCAACATATTTAAGGCCTTTTCTCCTCTTTAAAAAATTATAAATGATGTTTTTCTTGACAAAAATTGGAAAATCATATTTCTAATTTTCCCCAGAATCTACTTACTATAAAAAACATTATGGCCTTTGTTAGGTAGCTGCATTTTATTGGGAATGGGGTTGGAGTGGGGGGTTTGGAGAAGGGAAACAAAGGGTAGCAGGGAAAGATAACCAGAATTCTTACCTGAAATCTGCTTTTTTTCAAGGCGGTGGGATAAAACTCTGGAAGCCTCATTTTTGAGTTCTAGGCAGTTTTTAAAAATCTACCCATTTATGTAGCCAAAAGGGACTTCAGTTTGTTTGTCCTTACTGCCATTTCTCCAGTTCTTAAAAGAACCTGTGGTAGGCAGAATAATAGGCTCCCCAAAATGTCCACATCCTAATTCTGGATCCTGTGAATATGTTACTTTACATGACAAAGGGGACTTTGCATATGTGATTAAATTAAGGACCTTGAGATGGAGAGATTGACCTAGATTACCTGGATGGGCCCAGTATAATCATAAGGATCTTTATAAGAATCACAGAAGAAATAGGACAATGTAAGCAGAGAAAGAGATTTGAAGATGTTATGCTGACAGCTTTGAAGATGGAGAAAGGGATCATGAGCCCAAGTCAGGTGGCCTCTAGAAGCTGGAAAAGGTAAACCATTCTTCCCTAGAGCCTCCAGAAGGAACACAGCATTACCACACCCTGACTTTAACCTAGTAAGACCCATTTTGGACTTCTGACATCAGAACTATAAGATAATAAACTTGCGTTATTTTAAACCTCTAAGTTCATGATAATTTTTATAGCAGCAGCAGGAAACTAACACCGATCCAAAATGCTCCTTTATGTTAATGGCAGTGTTAGGTCTGTCAAATTATTTCTCAACTTTATAGTCCTAATATTAGAATATTAGGCTACACATTAGAGTCATCTGGGACATTTACAAAATACTAAGGCCACAGCTCCAACCCCAGTGATTTAGATATAGTAGGTCTGGGGTGGAGACAGTGAACTTGTATCTGAAAAGCTGCCGCCTAGTGCAGTGGCTCATGCCTATAATCCCAGCACTTTGGGAGGCCAAGATGGGTGGATTGCTCGAGCCCAGAGCATCCTGGGCAACATGGAGAAATCCTGTCTCCACAAAAAATATGAAAATTAGCCAGGCATGGTGGCACGCGTCTATAGTCCCAGCTACTTGGGAGGCTGAGGTGGGAGGATTGCTTGAGCCCAGGAGGTAGAGGTGGCAGTGAGCCAAGATTGCCCCACTGCACTCCAGTCTGGGTGACAGAGTGAGACCCTGTCTCAAAATCAATCAATCAAATAAAATGAAATAAGAAAAATAAAATTTTAAAAAGCTGCCAGATGATTCTAATGTTCAGCTAAGGATGAGAGGACCCTTGTTAGGGGACTACCTCCTTTGTATATTCTATTGGTTGTTCAAGTTCAGGGAATGTGACTTTGAGGAGTGTAAATGAAATTGATCATTTCACCATTGCCAGAGCAGTAAAAACTGGAGTCTAATTTCTTTGATATTTAACATTATGTATGATTTTTGTCTCTACCTGAATATATTATAATACATTTCCTGGGAGGCAAAGCCGCCTCCATCTTCCTTTCTTCCATATTCTTTGGGTCTCAGTTTCTACTCAGATGCAGCTGAAAATGACTTCCCCAGCCAGCATCCCTTGCAACAGAAGTATGACACTTATGTAAAAGAAGTGTTGCATTACAAATACTATGTAGCAGGAGTGGTGTCGGGGTCAGGGAGTGATGCACAGAAAAGATCCCACCATCCCCTGAGCCTATGTAGTCCTTGAGAGAAAAATAGAATTATTGCTTCTAGTCCCTGCTGGCTCTGTTTCTAGTATCACAGTGGAAAGAGACTTGCACCGAGCACCAGGCAAACTGCTCTAATCCTGGCTCTGCTTCCTATTTTAATAATAATAGCTCCCCCACACTGCCTATAGGTACTAGGCTGAGTGTTTCACGTAGTGATAATCTCATTTAGTCATTTCAACAACCTTGGTAAAAGGGTACCAATATTGTCAATTTTACATTGATACATTTGAGATTTTGCAGGTGAAAAACTGAAGTCTAGAGAAGTTAAGGAACTTAGCTCAAGGGCCCCACAACTAGAAAGTGGTGAAACTAGAGGTTGAATCTAAGCCTGTGTAATCCAAAGGTCATAGTCGCATAAAATTGGAGGAGGCAGTAAGTTATAGTGCTGGAGTGATCCTGGACAAACCACTTTTCCTTTCAGAGCCCCACTTTCCTTTCTGATAACATGAGAGCCTTGTGAAATACTCAGCATAGTGCCCTAAGGCCTCTCCAGCTTGGCCATTCTGGAAATCTGTGGATCAGGGGTTTAGCCACCTCTTTAGGGCCATACTCAGAGACAGGCAGAAATTTTTTTCTCCTCCTCAGGAAGCTCTTCTAGGGGCATTTTGGCAGGCACTCTTCCTACCCATGGCAAGACTGACTTCATGGTGTCCCCTGTCACGCTGAAAGGCTCTTTGCTACAAAGCCTCCAAGTGGGTTGAACTAAAGGGCTTGATAACTCAACCACATGTTGTGATAACACAACTGGGATGGCCAACAGTTAGTGGAGTGGCTACTCAGACAGCCCGGGCTGGACATGGGGGCCTTTGTAGGTTGCAATCACATAGAACTGAGCCTCTTTCTGGTTGCTAGGACACTCTTTTGGGCTCTTTACTGTTGTTAAAAAGCAGCTGGAGAAGAAGTTACTGCGATGTTTTCAAAATTACCAAGTAGAACAATACACAATAGAATTTTTTTTTAGCCTTTGAATTTGATTTGTATTCTTGGTGAAATCCCCATCTGGACTTTACCAAGAATCAAAAGAATTCTTACAGGTATTAATAACAATAGTAGTAATAATAACCAAGGATCCATAATGAGAAAGGCATGGCTTGTGTCTTTTGGAAAATCCTGATCCACAATGACAATAATCTTTAAAATACATTCCAAAAGATTTTGTTCTGAGATGATGTCTGATCACTTCCAAAAAGTTACATTAAGAATGAGAGATTCTTAGTTTTTGCTGATTTTTTTTTTCATGTACAGAATGTGCCCCAATTCTTCTTGGGCATAAAATAGAAAACAAGTGGTATTTCCTGGTGGACCCTTGCGGCAGAGACTACGTGGTTCATGAATATCATGCTCTCCTTCTCTTCCTGGCACATGGCTGACTACATTCCCAGCCTCCCTCACTTTTAGGTGTGGCCACGTGACTGAGTTCTAGCCAATTTAATGTGATCGGAAGTGATGGGTGCCACTTCTAGTCCTGGCCCAGAAAAGCCTGCTGCTACCTGTAAACCTTCTTTCTCTTTCCTCATGTGAATGCAAATGTCTATGAGACCTTTGAGGACAGATGGGAGACATCTGGATCTTTGAAGGACTGTGTGCAAGGCCACCTGCTGACCAAGAACTTCTGGTCTGCTAAGCCCCTGAGATTTGGAGTTTATTTGGTCCAGCACCTACCATTACTTATTGTAAAGAGTTCCATCCTGAGTGAGCAAGGCACCTTTTTTGGGGAAAGGTTGAGAAACCTCTTCTAAGGAGTTGAGAATGGAAGAGACTGAGAAGACAAAAAGCTGAAGTGATACATTAGTTTTCTCTGTTGATGTTTCATGTATTGATGACAATACCACCTCTCTCCCCAGTTCAAGGCAGGTTAAAACAGAAAACTCAGGGAGAGGAGCGTGTGATGGTCAAGAGACACAAGGCCATTTTCTTAGTAATCCTCAGTACTCTGGCTATGGCTTCGAAGACCCTGGCTTGCTCTCACTTGCTCTTGTTCTTTCTCACCAGCCCCCCATCTGACAACTGCAAGATCAGTTCAAGGGCGCAGCATATTTTAGTCCATTAATTTGACAGAAATTGCTGAATGCACTACTGAAAGTGTGGCAATCACTATCTAGTTGCTGCTGACAATCACATGAGAAGGGAACGCCCAGGTTCCTTAGGTTAGCTCCTGCCATTAATCCATCTATAGCTCATGGACCAGATGAAAGGACCATGGATGGGGAGACGTGGGTTTCAACCTGAGGGAGAAACCCTTGCCCTGAAAGTGCATAGCTATTAATAAGCCCAGGAGGAAGGAATAGGATTGTGTGTGGATCAGTTCATACTACCTTCACAAGAATACCTTGTTCTAAGACAGACTGTCTGTGATTCACATGGCAGCACACTCCTGGACTCCTAGAGCCTTACCTTCTGGGCAGTCCTCTTTTGCCTGTGCCTACAAGCCACCCAATATTTTAAGGATCTGAATGGAATCTTATCTCCTAAATTGCTAATTTAGCCCTTGTTAGGAGTTGAATTGTGTCTTCCCTACTCCATTCATATGTTGAAGCTCTAACACCCACTAACTCAGAGTGTGACTGTATTTGGAGAAAGGGCCTTTAAAGAGGTGATTACGTTAAAAGAGGTCAGTTGGGTGGACCCTAATTTTATCTAACTGGTGCCCTTATAAAAAAAGGAGATTTAGAACCACAAAGAAACATCGGGAATGTGCACGCACAGAAGAAAGACTGTGTGAAGAACAGCAAAAGGTGACCATCTGCAAGTCAAGGAGATTGTCCTCAGAAGGAACAAACATTCCTACACCTTGATCTTGGACTTTTAGCCTCCCAAACTGTGAGATATAAATTTCTGTTGTTGAAGCCACCCAGTCTGTGGTGCTTTGCCATGGCAGCCCTAGCAAACGAATGCAGTCGTCCTGTACCGTACATCTCTTGGGGTACACGTAAGTATATGCAAACAATCACAAACAATCAGACAAACAAGAGCAGAGTAACCCATGCCACTGCTTTGTCTAACATATGATCCTGCTTGTTAGGCATGAGCTGGGTTGAGTTTAACAGACAAATTGAGGTTCTGGTTGTTTTAGCGTTCACTTCCTGAGAACATTGTTGACAATTTCATGGCTCACTGCCTTATCTAGTTAAAACAATTCAGGCTTTCCATCATCTCTATATTTAGAAATTATCTGATGTAAAAATATAATCATTTGCCTACTAGATTTCTAAAAATTTGGAGTGGGAGGATAGGATCAACTCTTTTTTTCTTATTGGCTATGTATTGGAGACCTTGCAAGCAGGTTTTTTGCTTGTTTGTTTTGTTTTTTTCTCATGGCCAGCCATCCTGCTGTTACTGTCATTGTTTGGACGTTCCAGGTAGGGAGAATGAGACTCAGGAAGGTTAACACTTGAATTAGGGCATTATATAGTAAGTAATAACACTGGGTTTTGGACAGAAACTGTTTAGCTCCAGTGCTTTTGTCTGTGAGTGGCCACCTCAGTTGATAAGTGGCAAAACTTGGTTCATGAAATTCTTTTAGATAATACTTGCTTTAAAAATAATCACTTTGTAAATTTCCAAAACATCCATGGCAGGTAGATAAGCAGCAAAGTGATCTTCATTCTATAGCTGAGAAAAAGTAAGGCAGAGAGAAGCCAAATGAATTTGCTCTAATCACCTAAGAAATGTGTGATAGAGATGGGAATATAGATATCATGATGATGACTTCCAGTCTGGGTTTCCTAGTCCTTGGAGAGTATGGAATCCTTTGGTGTAGTAAGGGAGTCTTTGTACCTTTTTTCAGTTTCATAAGCAAAAACAAAAAACCAAACCAAGATTATGTAAGGAAGCACAGGCTTCCAGAGCACTGTACTCCCACGGTTTTCTCCTACCTCATTTCTTCTCCTTCTCAGGCTCTTTTGCCAGATTCTCCTCTTCTCTTAATGTTGGAGCATCCCTGTCTCTGTCCTTATATGTCTCCTTGACCCACACTAACTCCTTTGGTCACTCCACCTAGCTTCGTGACTTTAAATACCATCTATATGCAACCAAAGTATATTTCCAGCCCAGACTTCTTTCCCAAGAAAAGAGGGTAACCTCACATCCTCCGGACTCATGCATCCCTCTGCCCATCTGATATTCACTTTTGGATTTCTAACAGATTTCTCAAAATTATCATGTCCAAAAGTGAAGTCCTAATTTTCCACCCCCATGCCAGTCAGGCTTGGTCAGAAACAACAACAACCACCACCACCACCTATGCATTTCAATACCAGGAAGTTTCATAGGTGTTGGAAGGGCTGGAAGTGCAAAAGGGAAAATGGAGAAGGTCTGGAGGCAATAAAGGAAGAAGGAACAATACCCAGAGGTCAGAAGCTGCATGCACTCCCATGCTGGAGCTCACAAGCTTGCCCTGCTGGAGATGGTGTTGTGTCAGGTCTGGATCTTCAAGATCATTGCTGAAGCTGCCAGAAATCTGCTGCCCCTGCCTGGGCTGTTGGCTTATGGAATCACCCTTACCCACCTTCATGTTAGCAACTACTAGCAACTATCACATTACCCCAGAAGTAGGGGTAGAGAAGACTCTCTTTTCCTCTCTCCTTCTGATCTCCCAGTAGCGTGTCCTAACAAGAAGCCAAATTGCAAGGGAGCCTGGGAAATGTAGTTTGCAGAATCCTACCCCAGAAGCACTGACAAGAGTACAGAAAGGCAAGTGTGGGGCTTTCATATTCATTTGAACTTTGGTTGGGTCAGATCTTCAGATGATGGGCACAACTGATCCTCTAGGGCTTCTCTTGGTGTGCTGGTCATAGATGGCAGCCCTAATTTTAGATAACTTAAAATCTTCATGATGAATTTGCACAGGCAGTAGAATTTTCTATGCTGTACCATCCCCTGAGTTGTACACTAGTTACTACCTGGCACTTTAAAATAGTTATTGATACCTGTCGGGTGTTATACTTGTTTGTATGTATGTTCTGTCTCCCTGGGGAGGAAAGTGTTGAAGCAGCTGGCCTGTAATCCATTTTCTCTCTCCATTACTGAGGGATTCTCCCTAGGGAAAGAGAAGGCGGCAGGAAGCTCACTGAATCTCCTTGTCAACAAGATAGACTAATGCTATTTCCTAGGAGAAGAGTCTTTTTCTGTGGATTGTTCTTAATAGGATGTCTTTGGTTTGCTTAGGAAAACACACCTAGGTTCTACAGCTTTATGAAGCATCATTGATCGGAGATTGTCTTGTAAGCTATACAATTCTCTTGGATATAAAATGGAGTTGTATCACAACGTCTCTTTTTTCTGTTGTGTCAGGCAACTTGTAGCTCTCACTGAGAGGCGTCGTCTATGCTAGGCAAAAATGCAAATGTCTAATGTGGAAAGAGAACCCAGGGAGCCATGTGGGATGCCTCAGATCTCTTTCGGCTTTGCTTCCTGAATCCTTATGCCCTTGAATTATTAATAAAGCTTGATGTGGGTAAGATCTCTGATTCATGTAAGTTTGGTTTGAAGATTCACTCCTTTGTGTTAGCTCACTCTCCTACTACAACATAAACCCTTGGAGAGCCAGATACGTTAGCTCACTCTCCTACTACAACATAAACCCTTGGAGAGCCAGAACTCTGCACAACTCATCTCTGTGTTATGTGAGGCTGGCATTGTGTCTTTCATATGGAGGCATGTTTCTTTAATATGGAAGCTGCTCAATAAATAAATACAACACAATAGGTTAAAGGATTGATGGGGCATAAAATACTCAGAAGGGAAAAAGCTGATGGGAAATGTAGGAAAACAATTTTATGCAAAGACAAATGACACACTTGCCAATACACTGACCATTTCTTTACCATTCTCCCTACTCTGGGTATAATGTATTTTAAGTATAAATATGGTTTATATGCACATTAAATTTGACATTGATGTATATGAAAGCAATGAAAACTAGAAGATGGTTTTGGCTTTTAAAAGTTTTTCCATTTAAATTTAATTGTAAGGCTCATGGACATAATTTGTGTGCTGCTTAACTATTTTGGTTCATAGCAGGTCATCAATCAATGGTTGTATCTAGTAGTACCAATTGTGACTTTCCTCAGCCTTTACCACATTCATCATTTGCAGTTCAAATTGATTTCCATAGAGAAAAAGTAGTTTATATTTTCCCCTAACAAAGCAGCTTGTCCAGGCAATAAACCTCAATTTCAGTTTGTTCCATTGTAGTTGTGAATGTAAGTATGATAGGGCATGTTCTCACCTTTACACAGGGCAAAAAACTCATAGGTATGAGTTTGGTTAATAGTTTTATTTATTTTGTTTTTTTTTTAAATAGGTGCTGTGTGTCTCTAAGTATCTCCTGTATTGGTCTACAATTGTGTCCCAAATCAAAATCACCAACTCTTCTGTCACCCCTTTATATTAAAACTCTGTTTTTCCTCTAGAAAGGGTATCTGTAAGCACTCAAGTATAATCCAAAAAGGGCAAACAAATAATATGATGACCTGTTAACAGATAGACTGGGCAATGTCTCTTTCGGGTTCCACCAAAGTCAGACCCTTTGGCGGCTCCAATGCTGACATTTTATTTAAGGAGAGATTCCAGGGAAGAAGTGAGGGGAGAGGAGGAAGTCAGATAGTGAAGGGAGAAAAGCCAATAAAAGTTGTATTAAAGAGAAAATTACTGCTGAAGATTCTTAAGGAAATGTAAAAAAATGTACTTCACGACTATTCCATTGAAAGCTGGGTACTTATCACCTGATATTCACTCCTCACTGGTTGAGGGTTGCCCTTGGGGCAAGATGCTGTGTGCATGGGCTGAGCAAGATCCTATGGCAAAGGAGAAAGTCCCAGGCAGAGGGCAAAGGATGGGGGTACTCAACACGGACATCATGAGTGGGACTGTTCACCAATGCAGTTGTGGATGAACTTGAGGAGGGTTGACAGGATAGGGGTTTGGGCATCATCAGTGTCTGCATCAGTTGGTTTATCCTGTGATCTACAGCAAAAGTATGAAAGACCAGAGCAGAGATCAAGTATGAGTTGATTTGAGGAGAGGGGACAAGATGAGGAAGAGAAAAGTGAACAAAGGTTGGAATAATGTTTCTTGAACAGAGAGAGCTGAGGTGAACTGTCAGTGTTGGAAGCTCTGGGTCTCAGAGTCCTGGAAGATAGAAAGAAACTGTGGAGGACACACTTCATAGGTGGTCTGGTACCTGCTCTGACCCTTTTGGTCTTCGTGAACTTCGAAGATTCCTTGAACATAATGGGAGAGTGGACTGTGTGTAATGCAGAGCTTTGTGAAGTCTCCCTCCCAAACTCTCATGGTGGATTTCTCTCTTTGATTGGTCACCTTGGCCAGTCCCTTGACTCATCCCTCATCCTAAGCTTGCTTGGTTCCTTAGCTCTCTCTCTGGTGGGCTGTTTTGGTACATCTGCGTGGGTGTGGAGTCAAGTGGATGAGACCTACTTTTCCACACCATGACTGGATGGGGGTGCACAGCACCAAAGCTGGTTAACATTTCATACCCCACTTATGTTTTCTCATCCAGCTCTTAAACTTTCAGGATGACTTGGGCCCTGAATGTTGAATGTTTTTTTTCCACCAGAAGTATAGTGTTTATACTGATACATCTACTTTTCAGTGTGCCTTGCCCCTCCTTTCTCTTGAATGTCTGTTTTAAGGTTTGACACAAATTCCACTCAGCCTTCATGATTCCTTACCTAAAATACACCCGAAGCTTCTTAAGTCTCTTTGTCTTTCATCCTTCTTCATTCCTCCCTCTTCTATCTATTCTTTATGCCATCATCAGATTAATTTTTTTTTTCTAGCAGAGCTCATATCACTCCACATTCTTGATCAAAATTACTCATTGGTTTTCCAATGCAAGCCAATTTAAGCACAAATCCCCCCTGGAAATCAAGTTTGTTCATAATATGGCTCCAGCTCAACGTTCTTAAATGTTTCCCACTATGTCCCACTGTTATATTACATCAGCTATTGCAATTATCCAGTGGGCTGTTTATCCCCGATCTGTAGGCTTTTTTGGGTTAGCGGACTTCTTTTCTTAAATTATTAATTAGTTGCTCATATATTTTTTTAAAATTTATTTATTATTATTATACTTTAAGTTGTAGGGTACATGTGCATAATGTGCAGGTTTGTTACATATGTATACTTGTGCCATGTTGGTGTGCTGCACCCATCACCTCGTCATTTACATCAGGTATAAATCCCAATGCAATCCCTCCCCCCTCCCCCCTCCCCATGATAGGCCCCGGTGTGTGATGTTCCCCTTCCTGAGTCCAAGTGATCTCATTGTTCAGTTCCCACCTATGAGTGAGAACATGCGGTGTTTGGTTTTCTGTTCTTGTGATAGTTTGCTAAGAATGATGGTTTCCAGCTGCATCCATGTCCCTACAAAGGACACAAACTCATCCTTTTTTATGGCTGCATAGTATTCCATGGTGTATATGTGCCACATTTTCTTAATCCAATCTGTCACTGATGGACATTTGGGTTGATTCCAAGTCTTTGCTATTGTGAATAGTGCTGCAATAAACATACGTGTGCATGTGTCTTTATAGCAGCATAATTTATAATCCTTTGGGTATATCCCCAGTAATGGGATGGCTGGGTCATATGGTACATCTAGTTCTAGATCCTTGAGGAATCGCCATACTGTTTTCCATAATGGTTGAACTAGTTTACAATCCCACCAACAGTGTAAAAGTGTTCCTATTTCTCCACATCCTCTCCAGCACCTGTTGTTTCCTGACTTTTGAATGATCGCCATTCTAACTGGTGTGAGATGGTATCTCATTGTGGTTTTGATTTGCATTTCTCTGATGGCCAGTGATGATGAGCATTTTTTCATGTGTCTGTTGGCTGTATGGATGTCTTCTTTTGAGAAATGTCTGTTCATATCCTTTGCCCACTTTTTGATGGGGTTGTTTGTTTTTTTCTTGTAAATTTGTTTGAGTTCTTTGTAGGTTCTGGATATTAGCCCTTTGTCAGATGAGTAGATTGCAAAAATTTTCTCCCATTCTGTAGGTTGCCTGTTCACTCTGATGGTAGTTTCTTTTGCTGTGCAGAAGCTCTTTAGTTTAATTAGATCCAATTTGTCAATTTTGGCTTTTGCTGCTGTTGCTTTTGGTGTTTTAGACATGAAGTCTTTGCCCATGCCTATGTCCTGAATGGTACTACCTAGGTTTTCCTCTAGGATTTTTATGGTATTAGGTCTAACATTTAAGTCTCTAATCCATCTTGAATTAATTTTCCTATAAGGAGTAAGGAAAGGATCCAGTTTCAGCTTTCTACTTATGGCTAGCCAATTTTCCCAGCACCATTTATAAAATAGGGAATCCTTTCCCCATTTCTTGTTTCTCTCAGGTTTGTCAAAGATCAGATGGCTGTAGATGTGTGGTATTATTTCTGAGGACTCTGTTCTGTTCCATTGGTCTATATCTCTGTTTTGGTACCAGTACCATGCTGTTTTGGTTACTGTAGCCTTGTAGTATAGTTTGAAGTCAGGTAGCGTGATGCCTCCAGCTTTGTTCTTTTGACTTAGGATTGTCTTGGAGATGCGGGCTCTTTTTTGGTTCCATATGAACTTTAAAGCAGTTTTTTCCAATTCTGTGAAGAAAGTAATTGGTAGCTTGATGGGGATGGCATTGAATCTATAAATTACTTTGGGCAGTATGGCTATTTTCACGATATTAATTCTTCCTATCCATGAGCATGGTATGTTCTTCCATTTGTTTGTGTCCTGTTTTATTTCACTGTAGTTGCTCATATTTAAACATTGAGTCATTGCATACACACATCCCCACACACACACACACACAAATTTCGATTTCTAGCTTCTTTTGAAACATTGAGAGATCTGGTGACACTGGGTCCACATCTTCACACTCAACTGAATATGAGTAGTGGCTAGACTGTCATGAGAACCTGCCTGCTGGTCCTCATGACATCACATCAGTTATTTACATAACCTTCTAGTACCCTAAAGAAACTTGCAGCCCACTTCTCTAAATGCCCCAATTTTATGCCCAACTGTATAACTCATTGTCCTGAAAATATGCCCTAATTTTTTTTATCAGATGCAGTCAGTGCCCAGCTTATATACCCAGGGCACCCACCATTCCCTTAACTATGAGTGGCTTTTCATTAAAATCATCTGTGACTTTGCTGAGGAATTCTCTACCCAGGAGTATGACTTTCCCACACAACAGGTAGGCCAGAATACCAGAGAGCTGATGCCCCTAAAGGCAGCGTACAATCAAGGACAATGGAGGCAAATAGACAAATATTCCAACTCATTCACCAGCAAGTGAACAAGCAGTCTCCCAGAGGTCTTCCCTGGGATCAAGCATCATCTGCCTACAGCAGTAACCTGCTAGTGTAACATACATTATTTTGTATATTAATTATTAATTAATTAATTAATTAATTTTCAGACAGAGTCTCACTGTGTCCCCCAGGCTGGAGTGCAGTGGTGCTATCTCGGCTCACTGCAACCTCCGCCTTCCGGGTTCAAACAATTCTCATGCCTCAGTCTCCCAAGTTGCTGGAATTACAGGTGTGTGTCACCATGTCTGACTAATTTTTGTATTTTTAGTAGAGAGAGGGTTTTGCCATGTTGGCCAGGCTGGTCTCAAACTCCTGACATCAAGCAATCCACCTGCCTTGGACTCCCAAGTGCTGGGATTACAGGCTTGAGCCAATGCGCCCAGCCTCATGTAACGTACATTAAATTGACTTCTTTCCTTCTCCTCTCTCACTTCCTCACTCCTCTATTGAGCTTCTTGGGCTCACCTCTCAAATTAACTATTGTACTCAAATCCTTGTTTCAAGTTTGGCTTCTGGAGGAATGCTGCTATCACACTGGAGCTAAATCAGCAATCACCCTATTCCCTTATAGAATGTCCTCCCGCTTTCCCTTACCCTGCAACCTTCTGTCCACAGTCCCTTCTGTTCCTCTGAGTAGAACCCAGATATTTCTTCAGTCACAAAAGTTTTCCTCATCACTCTCACATGTGGATTTTCTTAAGCATGGAATGCTGATGAGCCCTGCCTAATAATGACACATGCACAACCCAGGAGTGAGGAAATTAGACCTTTATCAAATGGGACATGAGTAGCCAGTAACTACTTTTTGGCTACGTTTCCCCTCCGGGATGAACTGTTTTGAGAGGTTATTAGAGTTTACATAAGATGATTCTGCGGGATTGCTCATCAGTCACATTCAGTAGCAGCGAATTTGATAACCTATATTATGTGTTGGCTCTTTCTCCCCTGCATAGCAACCCTCGCCCCTTGCTGCTGCTCTCTGGGATTGTGCTCCTTAATATTGTAGTAATACACAAGCCTTTGCTTTAAACTCTGATTTCTGAACCCCCAGGCTAAGACATCTATTATATAATTGACAAAAACAGTTCTTTGAGTGACACAATTATGCGCAATTAATTTTTGCACCTAACATTGTGCCTACCACTGTGTCTTAATATTTAATAATATTAGTTGAATTCTCCCATTAAAAAGTATTCATTTGCTGCACATCAATCAACAAGTGGATAAAGAAACTGTGATATATATATGTGTGTGTGTGTGTGTAGATATATGTATATGTGTGTGTGTGTATATGTATATATGATGGAATACTACTCAGTCATAAAAAGGAATGAATTAATGGCATTCACAGCAACCTGGATGGGATTGGAGACTATTATACTAAGTGAAGTAACTCAGGAATGGAAAACCAAACATCGGATGTTCTCACTCATAGGTAGGAGCTAAGCTATGATGATGCATGGCATAAGAAAGACACATGGACTTTGGGGACTCAAGGGGAAAGGGTGGGAATGGGGTGAGGGATAAAAGACTATAAATTGGGTTCAGTGTATACTGCTCGCAGATCACCACTAAAGAACTTGCTCATGTAACCAAACATCGTTTATTCCCCAAAAACCTATGGGGGAAAAAAGTATTCATTTGCTGGAGCATTGGTGATACTGCATACAATCAGCTGGTGTTCTTATGCCTGAGAGGATATGAAAGCCATAATCTTGGTCTCATGGACAGATAATCCAATAATCTCAACCAATAACCTACTTGTCATGTGTTTGTTCCATGTTAAGAACTATTTTCGGTTTGGGGAAAGAGAAGAAGGGAATTGCAGAAGGGGCAGATTGTCACTAAATAGAGAAAGAAAGTATAGAATCATTGGATTCCCAGGTACTTGTTCTCCATTATTATATTAACTTTTTTCTTGTGACCATATTTTCTTTTCCAATTTTTCCCGGAACTATACTTTCTTTTGGAGTTCTGTATAAAGTCATTGTAATTCACCTAGAAGGAATGTGGTGGTTAATCTACCATAAAAATGCAAGAACTAGCACTACAGAGTGTAGAAAAATAACATAATTCAAATATCTTATTCTAATCCCTGAAAACAATTGAGTGTGTTTATATTCTTTGTCTTAGACCTCATGATTTCAATACAATTCAAATGTAGTAAAATGCATCATTGATTGGAATGGGCGAGTGTAAACCCCTCTCTGACTTGAACACCAAAAGTGATATCCCCAACTTAATAAGGCCAATATGGGGTATATTGTCACAGAATATGCATGACTGATAATTTTTAGTATCTATATTTATTCATATTATCTTGAAAGTAAACATGAGGTTTCTGGAGCAGAAACAGATTATTATTATAGTAAGAACCACATCGTGGTGGAATGTCAGCAAAAATGGTAGAGTAAGGACCTCTGAAAATTTGCCCCTCCATAAAGGCAATGAAAAAACTGGCAAAAAGATCTGAATAAACTTTTGTAGAACTTTGGAAATTAATCGAAGACTTGCAGAAACTTGGGGAGCATTTAGTAGAGAAAAATGCCTGATTCTCAATAAGGCAAGTGAATTTTGTATCATTTTAACATGTTCTATTCTCATTCCCTGCTCCCAGCTCAGTGGTAGCCCTGAAAAATAACAGCCTGCATGCCTGGTACTGGAGAAAGTAGGATGAAGCTTGAGTTATTTCAAAGTCTCATTTCCAAAGAACAGTTATTATTTGACTCATCTGGTGTTTCTTGGAAGGCCCCACTCAAAAGGCTTGTCTTTATTTGAACTGACTCAAGTTTTCATAGTGCTAAGAAATTTTTCTGGGGTGATTTGTCAAAAACATTTACAGGCTAATACAGGCAGGCACTCACGGCTGCCTGAGGTGATGGGTAACAATTAGGGTAAGCAATAGACAAACCAAAAGCTTAAAAGTAAATGTTGAAGAATGAATTGTCCATATGGGCTTTAAAAAGCCCAACATATTCCTGGGACTTCAGAAGGCCACGTGCATATATTGGGCTATGTATATGCTCATAAGAGACCTGAAAAGGCCCACAGTTCTCACCTCTATCTCACTTTGAGACTCTGCATAAGTAGGATATGGAAACTAAGGCAGAATTATAAACTGCTTGATTGTATGTTGAAGGTATGCCCTAACATGTACACAGAGCCCCCTCAGCAAATACTGAGAGACTTATTAGTCCAGCCATTTAAGAAAATCTCTGTTCAATCATTAGCTGATCAAAAAGCTAATTGAATACAAACTTCAGTGGCAACACATGACAATACAGATTTTACAAATTTATTTAAGAAAAGTCACTGATTTTTCTAAAATAATTTTGTTGTCACAAACAACAACTACAATAAGTTGTGACAATATACAATAAGTTTATATTTTAAACCCTGAGGAGAAGGGAGAATCTGGTTTCTGGAGTTGCTACATTATATTATTTAAATGTTCAGAATGCAACAAAAGTTATGAGACATACAAATAAACAAGAATGTATGACCCATGCACCAAAAAATCAATCAATTGAAACTATGCTTAAGAATTCTAGACATTGGACTTACTAAACAAAGACTTTAAATTAGGTATTTAAAATATGTTCAAAGAGCTAAAGGAAACCATATCAAGGAACCAAAGGAAAACATGAGAAGAATGTCTCAGCAAATACAGAATATTAATCAAGAGATAGAAATTGTAAGAAGAAATTAAATAGAAACTCTAGAGTTGAAAAGCACAATAACCAAAATAAAAAATTCACTTACAGGAACTCAATAGCAGAATTCAGGAGGCAGAAGAAAGAATCAGTGAACTTGAAGATAGGTCTTTTGAGAGTATGCAGTCTGAGGAAGAGAAAGAAAAAATAATTTAAAAAAATGAACAGACCTAAGAGACTTGTGAGACTCTGCATACCAATATATGCTTAATGGGGTCCTAGAATGAGAAAAGAGAGAAAAAGGAGCAGAAAAGTATTTGAAGAAATAATGGCTGAAAATTTTCCAAATTTGATGAAAAACATTCATCTATACATCCAAGAAGTTCAACAAATTTTAAGTAGAATAAACTTGTAGATATCCACACCTGTGTACATCATAGTCAAACTGTTGAAAGTCAAAGACCAAGAGGGGATCTTGAAAGAGGCAAAAGAGAAGAGACTTATCACATATGTTATAGTTTGAATGTGTCCCTCACCCTCAATGTGAGAATATTAGAAGATGGGGCCATTGGGAGGTAGTACGGTTTAGATGAGGTCATGAGAGTGGAGACCCCATGACAGGATTAGTGCTGTTATGAGAAGAGAAAGAGACACTGGAGCTTCTGCTATCCACCATGTGAGAATACAGCAGGAAGCTAGCCACCTGCAAGCCAAAAAAAAAAAAAAAAAAGCCCTCACCAAACTCTGGTCATGCTGGCACTCTGATCTCAGACTTCTCAGCTTCCAGAACTGTGAGAAATAGATGTATTCTGTTTAAGCCACTCAGTCAGTGGTATTGTGTTATAGTGGCCTGAGCTAAGACAATGTGCAGGAATCTTTGATGAGATTAGCAGTGACTTTCTTACCAAAGACCAGCGAGGACAGAAGGCAAGACGATAATATTGAAAAGTGCTGAAAGAGGAAAGAAAGAAGAAAAAGAAAGAAAGAAAGAAGGAAAGAAAGAAACTGTCAATCAAGAATTTTATCTTCTGCAAACTATCCTTCAAACATAAAAAAAATTAAGATATTCTCAGATAAAAACTGAGAGAGGTAGTTTCTAGCAGACTTGCTCTACAAGAAATCTAAAAATAGTCATTCAAGATAAAATAAAAAAAACCCTTCACATAACTCAAGTCCACCTGAGACAATAAAGAGCACCAGTAAAGGTAACTACAGAGGTAAATGTAAAAGACAGAATAAAAGTATATTTTGCATATAACTCATTTTCCTCTATCTGATTGAAAAGACAACTACATAATGCAATAATTATAAATTTATGTTGATGGACACACAATGTGTGAAAACGCAATCTGTAACAATAACAGCATAAAGGAGGAGGGGGACATAGAGATAAAGCAAATTTCTTGCATACTATTGAAACTGAGTGTTTGGGCAAGATTGCTATAAATTAAGATATTAATGCTATTTCATAGGCAACCACAATAAAACAACTAAAGTATATGTAGTAAAAGAAACAACAATTCCAGCACTTTGGGAGGCCGAGGTGGGGCAGATCACTTGAGGCCTGGAGTTTGAGACCAGCCTGAGCAACATGGTGAAACCCCAACTCTACAAAAAATACAAAAAATTAGCTGGCTGTGGTGGCATGCACCTGTATTCCCAGCTACTCAGGAGACTGAGGTGGGAAGATCAACTGAGATCAGGAGTTTGAGGCTGCAGTGAGCTGTGATTGTGCCACTGCACTCCAGCTTGGGTGACAGAGCAAGATCCTATCTCAGGAAAAAAAACAAACAAACAAACAAAAACAGAAAAGAAAAAGGAAATCATAAGTGAGCTAAAATGGTACACCACAAGAAAACGTCTATTTAACACAAAAGAAAGCAGTAATGAAGAGAGGAACAAAGACATAAGACATATAGAAAACAAATAGCAAAATGGCAGGCATAAATCCTACTTTAACAGTAATTACATTAAATGTAAATGGGTTAAACTTGCCAATTAAAAGTCAGAAATAAATGAATTTTAAGAAAAATACATCTTTTATGCTGCCCAGAAGAGACTCATTTTGGATTCAAAGACACAAATAGGTTAAAAGTAAAAAGATGATAAAAGACAAATCATACAAACAGTAATCAAAAGAGACAAGTGGCTATACTAATACCAGACAAAATTGACTTTAAAATAAAAATTGTTACTAGAGACAAACAGAGGTCAATCTATTAAGAAGATCTAATTATTACAAATATGTGTGCACCAAGCAACAGAGTCCCAAAATACATGAAGCAAAAACTGACACACTGGAGAAGAGAAATAGACAGTTCAACCATAATAGTTGAAGACTTCAGAGCTCTATTTTCTTATTTATTTATTTTGCAGAAACTCACTGCCCAGAGCTGACAGTACCCTACTTTCAATAATGGTTTATCCAAAGTAGAAAGATCAACAAAAATTAGAAGATCTGAACAATACTATAAAGCAACTAGACCAGACATTTGTAGAACACTCTACCCAGCAATGGCATAATACACATTATTCTTTTTTAAAAATTATTATTATTCTACTTTAAGTTCTAGGTTACATGTGCAGAATGTGCAGTTTTGTTACATAGGCATACACATGCCTTGGTGGTTTGCTGCACCCATCAACCCATCACCTACATTAGGTATTTTTCCTAATGTTATCCCTCCCCTAGGCTCTGACCCCACCACAGGCCCCAGTGTGTGATGTTTCCTCCCTGCGTCCATGTGTTCTCATCGTTCAACTCCCACTTATGAGTGAGAACATGCGGTGTTTGGTTTTCTGATCTTGTGATAACTTGCTGAGAATGATGGTTTCCAGTTTCATCCATGTTCCTACGAAGGACATGAACTCATCCTTTTTTATGGCTGCATAATATTCCATGGTGTATATGTGCCACATTATCTTAATACAGTCTATCATTGATGGACGTTTCTGTTGGTTCCAAGTCTTTGCTATTGTGAATAGTGCCACAATAAACATACGTGTGCATGTATCTTTATCACAGAATGATTTATAATCCTTAGGGTATATGCCCAATAATGGGATTGCTGGATCAAATGATATTTCTAGTTCTAGATCCTTGAGGAATCACCACACTGTCTTCCACAATGGTTGAACTAATTTACACTCCCACCAACAGTGTAAAAGCGTTCCTATTTTTCTACAACCTCTCCAGCATCTGTTGTTTCCTGACTTTTTAATGATTGCCATTCTAACTGGTGTGAGATGGTATCTCATCGTGGTTTTGGTTTGCATTTCTCTAATGACCAGTGATGATGGGTATTTTTTTCATATGTCTATTGGTTGCATAAATATCTTCTTTTGAGAAGTGTCTGTTCATATCCTTTGCTCATTTTTGATAGGGTTGTTTGTTTTTTTTTCTCGTAAATTTGTTTAACTTCTTTGTAGATTCTGGATATTAGCCCTTTGTCAGATGAGTAGATTGCAAAAATATTCTCCCATTCTGTAGGTTGCCTGTTCGCTCTGATGGTAATTTCTTTTGCTGTGCAGAAGCTCTTTAGTTTAATTAGATCCCATTTGTCAATTTTGGCTTTTGTTGCCATTGGTTTTGGTGTTTTAGACATGAAGTCTTTGCCCATGCCTATGTCCTGAATGGTATTGTCCGGGTTTTCTTCTAGGACTTTTATGGTCCTAGGTCTTACGTTTAGGTCTTTGATCCATCTTGAGTTGATTTTTGTATAAGGTGTAAGGAAGGGGTCCAGTTTCAGTTTTCTGCATATGGCTAGCCAGTTTTCCCAACACAATTTGTTAAATAGGGAATCTTTTCCCCATTGCCTTTGTGTGTCAGATTTTCAAAGATCAGACGGTTGTAGCTGTGTGGTGTTATTTCTGAGGCCTCCATTCTGTTCCATTGGTCTATATGTCTGTTTTTGTACCAGTACCATGCTGTTTTGGTTACTGTGGCCTTGTAGTATAGTTTGAAGTCAGGTAGTGTGATGCTTCCAGCTTTGTTCTTCTTGCCCAGGATTGTCTTGGCTATGTGGGCTCTTTTTTGGTTCCATATGAAGTTTAAAGAAGTTTTTTCCAATTCTGTGAAGAAGTCATTGGTAGCTTGATGGGGATAGCATTGAATATATAAATTACTTTGGGCAGTGTGGCCATTTTCACAATATCGATTCTTTCTATCCATAAGCATGGAATGTTTTTCCATTTGTTTGTGTCCTCTGTTATTTCTTTGAGCAGTGCTTTTTAGTTCTCCTTGAAGAGGTCCTTCACATCCCTTGGAGGTTTTATTCCTAGGTATTTTATTCTCTTAGCAGCAATTATGAATGGGAGTTCACTCATGATTTGGCTCTCTGTTTGTCTGTTCTTGGTATATAGGAATGCTTGTGATGCACATTGATTTTGTATCCTGAGACTTTGCTGAAGTTGCTTATCAGCTTAAGGAGATTTTGGGCTGAGATGATGGGGTTTTCTAAAAATACAATAATGTCCTCTGCAAACAGAGACAATTTGACTTTCTCTGTTCCTATTTGAATACCCTTTATTGCTTTCTCTTGCCTGATTGCCTTGGTCAGAATTTCCAATACCATGTTGAATAGGAGTGGTGAGAGAGGGCATCCTTTCCTTGTGCTGGTTTTCAAAGGGAATGCTTCCAGTTTTTGCCCATTTGGTATGATACTGACTGTGGGTTTGTCATAAATAGCTCTTATTGTTTTGAGATATGTTCCATCAATACCCAGTTTATTGAGACTTTTTAGCATGAAGTGGTGTTGAATTTTATCGAAGGCCTTTTCTGCATCTATTGAGAGGACCACGTGGTTTTTGTCATTGGTTCTGTTTTTTGTGATGGATCACATTTATTGATTTGTGTATGTTGAAGCAGCCTTGCATCCCAGGTGTGAAGCCAACTTGATCGAGGTGGATAAGCTTTTTGATGTGCTGCTGGATTTGGTTTGCCAGTATTTTATTGAGGATTTTCACATTGATGTGCATCAGGGATATTGGCCTGAAATTTTCTTTTTTGTTGTGTCTCTGCCAGGTTTAGGTATCAGAATGATGCTGGCCTCATAAAATGAGTTAGGGAGGATTCCCTCCTTTTCTATTGTTTGGAATAGTTTCATAAAGAATGGTACCAGCTCCTCTTTGTAACTCTGTTAGAATTTGGCTGTGAATCCATCTGGTCCTGAACTTTTTTGGTTGGTAGGCTATTAATTATTGCCTCAATTTTGGAACTTGTTATTGGTTTATTCAGGGATTCAACTTTTTCCTGGCTTAGACTTGGGAGGGTGTATGTGTCCAGGAATTTATCCATTTATTCTAGGTTTTCTAGTTTATTTGTAGAGGTGTTTATAGTATTCTCTAATGGTAGTTTGTATTTCTGTGGGATTGGTGGTGATATCTCCTTTATCATTTTTTATCACGTCTATTTGATTCTTCTCTCTTTTCTTCTTAATAAAGACTAATAAGTCTGGCTAGTGGCCTACCTATTTTGTTGATTTTTTCAAAAAGCCAGCTCCTGGGTTCATTGAGTTTTTGAAGGTTTTTTCATGTCTCTATCTCCTTCTTGTCTGCTCTGATCTTAGTTATTTCATGTCTTCTACTAGCTTTTGAATTTGTTTGTGGTTGCTTCTCTAGTTCTTTTAATTTTGATGTTAGGGTGTCAATTTTAGATCTTTCCTGCTTTCTCTTGTGGGCATTTAGTGCTATAAATTTCCCTCTACACACTGCTTTAAATGTTTCCCAGAGATTTTGGTACATTATGTCTTTGTTCTTGTTGGTTACTTTTGTCTTCATTTTGTTATTTACCCAGTAGTCATTCAGTAGCAGGTTGTTCAGTTTTCATGTATTTGTGTGGTTTTGAGTGAGTTTCTTAATCCTGAGTTCTAATTTGATTGCACTGTGGTCTAAGAGACTGTTTGTTATGATTTCCATTCTTTTGCATTTACTGAGGAGTGTTTTACTTCCAATTATGTGGTCAATTTTAGAATAAGTGGGATGAGGTGCGGAGAAGAAGGTATATTCTGTTGATTTGGGGTGGAGCATTCTGTAGAGGTCTATTAGGTCCTATTGGTCCAGAGTTGAGTTCAAGTCTTGAATATCCTTGTTAATTTTCTGTCTGTTGATCTGTCTAATATTGACAGTGGGGTGTTAAAGTCTCCCACTATTATTGTGTGTGAGTCTTAGTCTCTTTGTAGGTCTCTAAGAACTTGTTTTATGAATCTGGGTGCTCCTCTATTGGGTGCATATATATTTAGGATAGTTAGTCCTTCTTACTGCATTGTTCCTTTTACCATTATGTAATGCCCTTCTTTGTCTCTTTTGATTTTTGTTGCTTTAAGGTCTGTTTTTATCAGAGATTAGGATTGCAACTCCTGTTTTTTGTTTTTTGTTTTTTCTTTCTTTCTTTCCATTTGCTTGGTAAATATCCTCCATCCATTTATTTTGAGCCTATGTGTGTCTTTGCATGTGAGAAGGGTCACCTGAATACAGCACACTGCTGGGTCTTGACTCTATTTGCCAGTCTGTGTCTTTTAATTAGGGCATTTAGCCTGTTTACATTTAAGGTTAACATTGTTATGTGTGAATTTGATCCTGTCATTATGATGCTAGCTGGTTGTTTTGCCACTAGTTAATGCAGTTTCTTCATAGTGTTGATGTTCTTTACAATTTGGTATATTTTTGCAGTGGCTGGTACCAGTTGTTCCTTTCCATGTTTAGTGTTTCCTTCAGGAGCTCTTGTGAGGCAGGTCTGGTGGTGACAAAATCACTCAGCATTTGCTGTCTGTACAGAATTTTATTCCTCCTTCACTTATGAGGCTCAATTTGGCTAGATATGAAATTCTGGGTTGAAAATTCTTTTTTTTAAAGAACATTGAACACTGGCCCCCATTCTCTTCTGGCTTGTAGGCTTTCTGCAGAGAGATCCACTGTTAGTTTGATGGGCTTCCCTTTGTGGGTAAGCCAACCTTTCTCTCTGGCTGCCCTTAACATTTTTTTGCTTCATTTCAACCTTGGTGAATATGACAATTATGTATCTTGGGGTTGCTCTTCTCGGGGAGTATCTTTGTGGTGTTCTCTGTAGTTCCTGAATTTGAATGTTGGCCTGCCTTGCTAGGTTGGGGAAGTTCTGGATAATATCCTCAAGAGTGTTTTCTAACTTGGATACATTCTTCCTGTCACTTTCAGAAACACCAATCAAACATAGATTTGGTCTTTTCACATAGTCCCATATTTCTTGGAGGCTTTGTTTGTTTCTTTTCACTCTGTTTTCTCTAATATTGTCTTTATTTATTTATTTCATTAACTTGATCTTCAAGCACTGATATCCTTTCTTCCACTCTTAGATTGCGGCTGTGCTGGCAGTGAAAATTTCAAGTCAGTGGGTCTTAGTTTCCTGGGCTCCATGGGGGTGGAACCTGCCAAGCCAGACCACTTGGCTCCCTGGCTTCAGCCCCTCCTGTTCAGGGGAGTGAACGGTTTTGTCTTGCTGGCATTCCAGGCACCACTGGGGTATGGAAAAAGAAAAAATGGGCTCCTGCAGTTAGTTCGGCCAACTGGCCACCCAGTTTTGTGCTTGAAACCCAGGGCCCTGGTGGGGTAGACACTGGAGGGAATCTCCAGGTTTGCAGGTTGTGAAGACTGTGGGACAAACACAGTATCTGTGCTAGAGTTCTTCAGGCTCAGACCCTCATGGCTTCCCTTGGGTAGGGGAGAAAATTCCCTGACCCTGGTGCTTCTCAGTTGAGGTGCTGCCCCACCCTACTTCGGCTCGCCCTCCGTGGGCTGCACCCACTGTCCAACCAGTCCCGATGCGATGAACCAGGTACCTCAGTTGGAAATACGGAAATCACCCACCTTCTGCGTCCATCTCACTGGGAGCCACAGACCAGAGCTGTTCCTATTTGGCCATCTTGAATCCTCCAACCTACCTATTATTCTAAGTGCACATGGAAAATTACCCAGAATAGAACATCTTTTACAACATAAAATCATCTCAGTAATTTAAAAAGAATCCAAATCATACAAAGTCTGTTTTCTGATGACAATAGAATGGAATTAGAAATCAATAAAATAAAATATTCTGGGAAACTTATAAATGTGTGGAAATTAAAAGTGGTTTTGCATTACCAGTTGGCCAAAGAAGAAATGAAAAGAGTAATTTGAAAATTATTTGAGATGAATGAAAATAAAAACACAAAACACCAAAATTTATGGAATTCAGCAAAAAATAGTGCTCAGAAGGAAATTTATACTTGTAAATACCTACATTTAAAAGAAGAAAAATCTTGAGTCAATAATGTAAACTATTACTGTAAAAAACCAAAACTAGGGGACATTACTGAAATACAAAGAATTATAAGAGAATACTAATAACAAGTGTATGCCAACAAATTAGATAACCTAGGTAAAATGAACAAATTCCTATAAAGACACAAACTACCAACATTGACTGAAGAAGACATGGAAAATCTAAATAGGCCTATAACAAGTAAAGAGATTGTGTTATTAATTTTTTTTAACTCACAAATTAAAGTTTAGGACCAGATGACTTTACTGGTGAATTCTACCACACATTTAAACAAGCATTAACACCAATCCTTCCCAAACTTTTCCCAAAAAATGGAAGAGGAGGGAATTCTTCCCAATTAATTTGATGAGGTCAGATTACCATGATTTCAAAATCAGATAAGGACATCACAAAAAAGGAAACTACCTGCCAATATTACCAATTAATACAAATGCAAAAATCCTCTACAACATACCAGCAAGCTGAATCTAGTAATATATAAAAAGAATCATACACCACAACCAAGTGAAATTTATCCCAGGAAAACAAGGTTGGCTTGCCATATGAAAATCAATCAGTGTAATACACTATATTAATAGAAAAAAGTGAAAGAAAACCACGATAATCTCAATAGATACAGAAAAATACTCCAACAAAATTTAACACCATTTTATCATTTAAAAAAAATTACTCAGCAAACTGGAAAAGAAGAGAATTTGCTCAATTTGATAAAGGGCACCTATGAAAAACCCACAGCTAATACACTTAAGGGTGAAAGACTTAAAGCTTTCCCCTATGATCAGAAAGAAGAAGATGTTTGCTCTTACCACTTCTGTTTAACATCATGCTAGAGGTTCTAGTCAACACAATTTGCTCTCACCACTTCTGTTCAACATTATACTAAAGATTCTAGCCAGTCTGATTGGTAAGAAAAGAAACAAGATGCATTCAGATTGGAAGAGAAGGAATAAAATCAATTTAAGAGAAATAAAAACAATCTTTATTTGAAGATGACACGGTCTTACAGATTTAAAGAAAACCCTAAATAATTCACCAAAAAACTGAGCCAATAACTGAGTTCATTCAGCAAGTTTTCAGGATTTAAAATAGATGTACAAAAATGGGTGTATTTTTGTACAGCCAATGATGTACAACTCAAGAAGGAAATTATGAAAACAATTCCAGTTGCAATAATATCGAAAATAATAAAATACTTAGAAATAAATTTAACCAAGGAAGAGCAAGACTTACGTACACCAGAAACTAGAAAACATTGCTGAAAGAAATTAAAAACCTAAATAAATAGAAAGACATCTCATGTTCATGGATTGCGATACTTAGTATAGTTAAGATGACAATACTTCCCAAATTGACTTACAGATTCAATATAATCCCTATCAAAATCCCTGTGCATATACAAAAAGAGGCTTTTTGTACCACAGACGAGGAACTCCCAAATTATGAGTCTGTCAGTTTCTGTAGGAGCATGACGGCTGTCCTTCCCTCCTTCTTTCTGAGAGAAAGAGAAAAATCTGTGCTCCCTAGTCATTTACAGTCTTTTGAATGTAAATAAATTCTTATAGGAAGAGAAAGGGGAAAGTTCCTACCCTGGAATGTAAATATTTGGCTCCTGGAGATATCAATTTTATTTGTCCTGTTAATGGGAACAGATGGCTTCAGATCTAACACCCTTTAACTTCTAAGGTTTTTCCTCTAAACCAGATTTTAGTTTCCTTTGCTTGGAAAGCCTTATCTATGCATAAAGATGAAAATATACTCTGTACAGTCCTACGGTTTTTCTGACCTGGTTTAGCAGTCCTGACATAGCCTTGGCTAACTGGGCCAGATGATGGCCATTACAAGAATGCTTCAGGATATACAATAATTAAATAGCTTTACACCTTGATTTGTCCAGGACAGTACCAGTTTACACCTGCTAGAGCTCAATTAATGCTTGTTAATTATTTTAGTGCTTTATTTCTCTCTCAAAAGTGTCCCAGTGTGATGAGTAGTCAACCAACACAACATTCTAATGGCATCTGTTCAAATGCATAAGGTTAAAGGAATGAAGGAGGGAAGGTTATGGAGCCTGGGCCCTGGCTAAACAATAGTCAGCTAGAGTGAGTCATATTTTCATAGACCCTGAAGTTTCATTTATACAGCCAATATTTCAAACTTGATCCCATACTTTGATTACAATTAATAAAATGAACCGCTTATCGTTGCCATTTGGTATTGAATAAGTCATCTGGTAGGGAAGGTCTAAACTTCAGAAAATTATAGGATAAGGTAGACAACTTCAGCCAAAGAGAATATCAAAGTAAATAGCATGAAATAGAGAAAAAAATGAATCAGCACTGAATCATAGGTGAAAAAAAAGTGCCCTTGGTCCATTTCAGGGATATAAAACAGGAGAAAAAAGAAGGAAATGGTCCCAGAAGTGTTTGACATTTGGGAAAGCCCAAAAGCCAGTGGATGCTGACTGTGATTTGTGTTTTTCCTCAGGAAACACTTTGATATTAATGATGTGTCTGAGATAGTATTAGATTCTTTGTATTATCTGAGCTAAGCTCTGCTACTGTTGCATCTAAAGGGGGAACAAACCTTTTGCTGTTCAGCAGTTGAATGGTGAGACACTGAGGAGCTTATCCCAGAGGCTTTTTTATCCATGGATTTCCTTCATAAACCCATGAAAGGGCTTACTGGTGGCAACATCTTTCTGAGGGTCTCATCAATCTCATTTACCACTTGGTTTCTCAAGCAGTTTACCTAGACTTTTGCTGTAGATTGATCGCATTTAGTTGTCTATTTATACTATCTTATCACCTTGCAGAGCAGGAGGTGAATGAGCACAGTTTGTTAAAATGAAATGGAAGTGGTAAAATAATTTTTGTGCCTTTATTTCCAGAGAGCTAGAATAATCTCCCTAGACTTTTAATTTAGGTATACCTACCCCACCACCTGACTCCCTTAGCAATCAGTCCATGGCTAGAAGATGGTGGCCTGCATGTGGCAGCAAGGGGAGAGCTGGAGAAGAGCTGTAAAGAAAGGGAGTGCCCAGCTGTTAACTCCCTGCTCCTTGATGTTAGGCATTTCTTTAGACATCCTTTGTGCAATAATAGGACAATGGAGAACTCTGACTCCTCATTTTAGACTCTCCATTCACTGCCTTTGTCTTTGATTCAACTACACATCTGAATGAAGTCTAGGGGTGGCAGGTGGTATGCCCCAATAGAAAGCCATCTAACCTTTTCAATATCAAAAAGATGGAAAATAAGTCATGAAGTTGCTGCATGGAGGGAAGCTGCTCAATCAGGATTCCTGGTGGTGAATTGCTGAGAGAGCCAAAAGGAAATTTATTTGCATTATTTGTTATAATGAGGAACCTCCTCTACCAATACACCCTGTTTGGCGTCTTCATTCTGTAGACAGATTTTTTGGATGTGGTTAATGAAAATGGTTGCCACTAGCTCCAGGTTGATCTGCTTCCAAGGGAGGGAACTGCCTTCTCTCTGTCCACATGTCAGTGTCAAAACAGCTCTTAATTATTATTGTCCTATGGCCCTATTCTTGGACCAATTATGGTGTTTAAAATGATGAAATGGTGTAACTTAGTGGTTATGAGCAGAAACTCTGAAGCAAGTCTACTTAGATTAGAATCCAGGCACCATTATTTTCTACCTGGAATACTATGGACGCCACTTAAATTCTCTATGCTTCAGTTTCTCCATCTATTAAATAGCAATAATAATAGGACATCTGGTATTATTATGAGGTGCAGATGAGTTAATATGTACAGAGTTAACGTATTAACAAATGCATTAATATGTACAGAGTTTAGCACAGTGACTGGTTCACAGGAGAGCAACCACTTGTATAACATTGCTCCAGCTGGGACATCTGTCTACTCCTGTGGCTGAATGTGTATATGCTGAGAGATGTAATAGAAAGAAATACCAGGAGTAAAAGTGTTTTGCTGTTCACAAATTACTTTTTACATCTATTTTCCCATTTAAGTCTTGCCCCAGTCCTACAGGAGGTCGCATTATTTTCTCCATTTACAGATGGGGAAACAGAGGCAAAACTACCCCTAGATCACACAACTAGTGAAGAGCAGTGAAAAAAACTTGAACTCAGGATTTTAGAACTTTCCAGGATTCCCTGAGTTGTGTAGAATTGTCAGAGAGGTGGCCTGAGCTGCTGGATAATGCAGCCCTTTCCAATCTATGATTTGAAGTAGTTCTCAGGAAATGACTTACTAGGTGCTCTGAAGCATCATTCTCTGCACCCCAGGGATGTGGCATTCAAGGACACACAGGACCATGCTTTGCTTCTCTCTGTTTAGGCACTCAGTGTTTGGGGGCAGTCATGGTGTTTCACCTCTGGGGATATCACCTGGTTCTCAAAAGTCTATCTGAAGAGTTTCATTAACTGAGTAGTAGAAACAGGTTAGAAAAACAAAATGAACTGGGTATAGAATACAATCCGTAATTCAAACATGATTTGGGCTCTTTGTTGTTGTTGTTGTTAAAGAATCTAAAGGCAGCTTATTAATGCCAATCAATTTACATGTAGTCCAGGGAGTCTTTATACTATGCCAAAGTAACTTGAAGCTAGAGGCAAGAATTTGGACTTTAGTATCTGACACAAGTTTCTCTTTTTGTTTTTGTTTTTTGACTTTGGCCTTTTGAGCATCACACTGATTTTCCTTCAGGACACATAAAGGCAAATAGACCAAAACAAACAAAAAAATAGTCACTGAGATTGGGTCTTAAATTTAGAGATGAGGAAAGGGGAACATTTACTTGCAATTTCTTAGAACTGCATGACAATGTAGAATATGGTAGGTGTGGTGGAACTTCCAAATATGGCGGCCATTGCTTTCTTCTCTCTCTTTATGTGTGTGATGCTCCATCTATCAAGAGATGGAATCCATTTCCTTTTCTCTCGAATCTGGGCTGGCCTTGTGAGTTACTTTGACCAATACAATTGGCAGAAATGACAGCCAGTTCTAAACCTAGCTTTAAAAAGTTGCACAGTTTTTCTTTCCTCTGGGAAGCCAGACTCCAGCTCTATAGAAGCACAGGTTAGATCACTGTAGGAGGAGTGACTATATGGAAAGCAAGAGTCCACATGGAGGGACCAGACATGGGAGTGAAGTCTTCCTAAACCCTCTAGCCCAGCCCATGTGCAGCAGAGGGCAGCTGAGTCAGTGACTCCAGCCAATGCCTTGCAGAACTGAATTGCTCAATCAAGTCTTAACTCAAAACCGGACCTGCAGACTTGTGAGAAAGAATACATCATTATTGGCCGGGCGCGGTGGCTCACGCCTGTAATCTCAGCACTTTGGGAGGCCAAGGCGGGCGAATCACGAAGTCAGCAGATTGAGACCATCCTGGCTAACACGGTGAAACCCTGTCTTTACTAAAAATACAAAAAATTAGCTGGGCATTGTGGCAGGCGCCTGTAATCCCAGCTACTCGGGAGGCTGAGGCAGGAGAATGGCCTGAACCCGGGAGGTGGAGCTTGCAGTGAGCCGAGATCGCGCCACTGCACTCCAGCCTGGGGGACAGAGCGAGACTCCGTCTCAAAATAAATAAATAAATAAACATCATTATTGTTTTAACTAGTGAGTTTTTGGGTGGTTTGTTACAGAGCAAGAGATCTTTCTGCAACATGGGGTATGCCCCAGTAGCCTCTGAAGAGAAGCCAATCTGCTCCATATTCTTGATATTAATCCCCAGAATAATGACAACAGTGCAAAGCTGACCAAAGCAAATAGAAATTTCAGAAGGGCTGTGGTACTAGTAATACCTCCAAGGAGGGAGCCCTTAGGAGCACACCTCCTTTCCGTTTTTCTCTTCTGAAATAGCATCCTCTGATGATGGCATTTGCTGACTCCATTCAAGCGAATCCCAAATCTTCATTCAATGCAATTAAAAAATAGTTATGGAGTCCCTTCTTTGTGCCAGGTACTCTCCTAGGAGCTGGAGGCAGAGCCCTGGACTCGAGAGACAGGACCTGCTCAAATGGATCTGAGACTCTAGGGGGAAGCCAGAGAATAAATTATAAATATGGTGAGTGTCATAAAAAGGGAAGTACAGGGAGCAAAAAATGGGAAGTTTTCTCTGAGGTAGTAGACTTTAGGTTGAGGCTGGATGAGGACTAGAGCTTAGCCAGGTGAGAAGGCCTGTGAAGGGGGAGGGGGTCAGGGAGAGGCAGTGGGAAGAGCCGCAGATCTCCACTCAGGCCTGAGGCAGTGGCGCCCAGCTCTGCAGAGCTGAGGTAAGATGGCGTCACATAGTCTCCCAGAGGCTAGGTGCGCTGTGCAGCCATTTCCAGGCACTCCTTGTTTTCTCTCTCCTTCCAGAATCTGGGCCTATTCAGGAGCTTGAAATGGCTGTGTGGTTGTTCCCTTTCTTTCTAGTCCAATTCTCTTTCCCTTCCAAGTCTAGATTCTGCTCTGATTCTCGGGGCTCCTCAGGGTACTTGATGTTCCCATTCAGTCAGGGTCCCGTGGGCTTTGTAAGCAGGGATCCTGTGACCAGGCTTTTCTTTGGTCCTGGGTATGTGGTTTTTACAGTTCCCCTGAGTTCAAGTCTCCTTTTTGAATCAGCGCACACGGAGGACTCATTCTTATTCTCCATCTCTCTCTCATTCTCTTGCACACACACACACACACACACACACACACACGTGTCAACAATATCTTTTAAGTCGAAAGCTCATGGAGGAACAAAGAGCACCATGCCCTGCACTTTCTTTTTCTTTTTCAGCCACTAGAGACCTCCTCTAGAAATGTTCAGGCTCTCTGAGATATTTTTAAGTTATCAAACATGGACCCTACCACTTAGCTAAGATTATAAATCCGTAAGTCATATGCCTTATCCGAGATTCAATTTCATCATGAATAAACTGAAAAAAATATGCCTGTCCCTTTAAAGAGTTGTTGTAAAAAATAAGTTGATTTATATTCATGAAAATACTATTCAAATACTTATCTTATTTTTCTTTCTGGTCAGAGAATCTAAAGTAGCCTGTGTCTCACACAAGCATGAATCATGATATTGAAAAGGTTAAAACAACAACTGCAACAAGATACAGCAGCCAGATGGAGGCTGATGTCCATGAAAAGCAGCTTCAGCCATAGCCAATTATTTTAACTTAGAAAGTAAACACACAGAGGCTGGGGCCACTGGACAAGGTACTTGGTTGGTGGTCAGAATAGCACTGCAGACAGTGGAAACTTAATGAAGACTTTCTGCTTCTGTGGATGCAGACAATGGCAGTGAAGAGGATGATCATCATCAAAGGTCATCTCACATTTGAAGGTCAGTGCACGAAAGGGCTGTTGAGGAATGCAAGGATTCAGCCATTTTCCTGATGAAGCTCTTGGGAGGTCTTCTCATGTCTAGATTCACTGAGGAGTGGACAATTATTTTCCACCCATCTGGCTCTAGTCTTTGGCTTTCCAATTTACTGCCTGACTACAGAGCCAATCAGCAGATATTTGCAATGGAATCTCGCGAGTTGGCTGAACACTGAGTCTGAAGCTGTATTTGGAGTGCCACAGGCAATTAACCACACATCTCTCTTTCAATGAACCAGTTTTCCAGGGACTCAATGGTGGGCTGATACCTTGTGAAATAATCTTGTGGATTTGGACAGAGGGTAATGGGCCACAGCTCATGATTCAAGACACATGACCCTCTTGAATGTACAGTCATATTTCCAGGCAAATAACCAGAAGTGTCTTAGGGGAAAGTCAGGTGAAACAAGATAGTCACTGCATCATCAAGCAGTACCAACCCAAGGCCTGTTTGACATCTCTGGTTGCAGCTAAAGTTCCTGGAGAAAATATATTGAGCTTTGGATGCTGCCAGGGTGCAATTTAGTAAGTTGTTAACATATTCCAAGAAATTACCTAGTGTTCTGTTGACAATTCACATGTAGGGATTAGTTTAATTCTTGTCTTATTTTAAAGCAACCTTTGTTTCCCTAAGAGGTACAGCAGGGCTACAATGATAATAAAATACTAATCTGTGATTCAACATCCACAAGCAAAATTACGAGGTCCTTAGCAGTGCCCATTGCCACAGACTGAAAAATAATCCTCTCCTTTTTCCAAAGGCATCTAGGATCTGACATTTGCTCACTAACGGTTCATGCTGCTTTCTCCTTCTACTTCTGCCACCCTCACTGGGGCTGCCAGTCTCTAGGAGATGAGGCTGCTTGGTGTCTTGGCCAAAGACTGGCCCAGGAGTCAGAAGATGGATTTATCCCCCAGCTTGGCTGTGTGACCCTGGGTGAACCACCCACCTAGCCTTTCTGTGTCCAAGGTTGGTGCCCTGTCCCTTTCTCTCAACATGTTCTTGCCCTTGGCAGTGCCATAGTTATAGCTGTTAGTCTGCATGGGCTCGGCAATTCAACACTCATTCAACAAATATTCACTAACTGCCCACTGTGTGCCAGACGCTGTTCTTAGTGCTTGTTGAAAAAACATATACATTCCTGTCCTCATGGAACTTCTAGTTGCAGGAGGTGGACTGTACACAAGTAAACAAAATTCATAGAATGTCAGTGGAGAGGAAAGCAAAGCAGGGGAAGGAGAGCCAGTGAGGGGTGGGGTCACTGTCATTTTAAAGAGAGGATTAGAGAAGCCTTCAAGGAGAAAATGACATTTGAGCAAAGCCCTAGAGTAAGGAAGAGCATGAACCATGAGGATTAGGGGAAGGAAGCATTCCAGGCAGAGGTTACAGTGAGGGCTTGTAGGTTACACCTCACACTGGGTGGGGTGAGGCTGGGGGGTTTGCAGTGCAGCCAGGAGGCTGATACTGCTGAAGCCCAGAGAGCCCAGGAAGAGGCAGTGGTGGAAGAGGAGTTCTGACAAGTAGGAGTGTGGTATAGAGGTTGGGCCAGTGCCCACCGGATGGGCTGTTCAAGCCTTTGTCAGGACTTTTTTTCTGAGTGTGTGTTTGGTGGGGGGTGTGTGTGGGGATGATGGATGGCAGGGTTTTAGCTGAAGAGAGGTCTAAATTATGTTTTAAAAGATCCTGTTACCTGCTGTGTTGAGAGTAGACTTGGAAGAGAGGGTGGTGTTGCAAAAACAGAAACAGCCAAACCAGTTAGGAGGCATCTGCCATAATCAGGACAATACACAATGGTGGCTTGGACCCGGGTAGCAGGGTTAATAGTCAGATTCTGGATTATTTTTAAGGCACAGCAAACAGGATGGGTAGGACAACTTCCCAAATCAATATTTATGGTTGACCACTCTCCCAAGGGCCAGTCTGATGGTGTTAAACCACTACTGGGCCACTCCACCTGAAGGGCTTTGCAGAGCTTCAACTTTATCATGCCCCAAACTAGCACCCTCTAACACTGCTCCCACCCTAACCAACTCTCTTCTTATTTTTTTCTGGACATTGCTCTTTAGAATCTTATGAGTCTTTCTTACTCTTCATGTAGAATAGTTGATGCATTCTAAAGATTATTCCCTCATTGCCATTTGAATCTAATCTTTTCTAATTTCTTTCTAATTCTACTGCCATAACTGTAGTTAGACTTCCCTTATCTTGCTCCTCAAGACTCAATTCCACAAATCCTGAGTAGCTGTTACGTGCAAGGCACTGCTGGAAGTGCAAGGAGTCAAATACAACCCCAGTCCTCAAGGTGGTTAGCTAATAATGAGATGAGACCATAGTGAGAGAGGCAAGCACCAAGCTGGTCACCAAGCACCAAGCTGGTCACCAAGCAGCCACCTCAAGGCATGGCTCCCATTCCCCTGATCACACCACAGAAGGGGCTGGTGCTCATACCACCCGTGAATGCTGACCTGGAAGAGGGCCCTAGCCCTATCAGGTTGCTATTGCATCCAAGCTCTGGCTGAGTGTTCCTTGGTCTGCAGCTTAACAGACCCGCAGCCATTATCCCAGAAGACAGAACTGTAGTGCAAGGACCACACCTCTGGATTCACCTACATCAGGACTTGACTCTCAGCTCTGTCATTCATTCTCTTCAGGCCTTTCAATGGGTTGCTTACTTTTCTCCAAGCAAGTTTTCCGATGCCTAAGGGCAGTAAATATAAACTGGCTTGCACAGAGTTGGCATTTGACAAACGGTAACTAATATTAAATGTCACTGTCTTCCGCTTCTGATCTGCCTTTCACAATGCCACCAGGTTCATTTGCCTAAAACGCAGGTCTTACATTATTGTATTGTCTGCATGATAATTTACCATAAAAATGCCTTGATATAAGGAAAATGCCTTGATATAAGGAATGTGATGCATGTATGTTAGTAAATTTTAACCCACATCTCTTTCTGAGTTTTTGACATCCTTAAGCATTTTTACTAATAGAAATCATCTAATATTCTCTTAAAGATAAGCAAATGGTAGGAAAAAGGTTTTTTTCTCTTCTTTTTAGATTGATCATTAAAATCTGAAAATATTTAATATGTGCCTGATAGGTCCATGGACTAGGCAATAGAAGATAAGAAAGATATAATATTTGTTTCCTGCTTTTAAGGGCTTTTTAAGTTGAATGGGAGAGGGTAGAGTCATATATAAAATAATTAGAACAATATATTTGGAAGAATAAAAGGAGTTTCTATGGGAACCATGAAACTCACACTGTGTACTGAAGATTGGATAGATTGAGATAGGTGGAAGGCAGAGAGAGGAATTCCAATTTGGATCAATGATGCTGTAGTCCAAACTTGTCCAACCTGCCTGCGTGCGGCCCAGGATGGATTTGAAAGTGGCCCAGTACAAATTTGTGAACTTTCTTAACATTATGAGCCGAACAGAAACAGCTCCAGTCTCCAGCTCCCAGCACCAGCAACACAGAAGACGGGTGATTTCTGCATTTTCAACTGAGGTACCGGGTTCACCTCACTAGGGAGTGCTGGACAATCAGTGCTGGTCAGCTGCTGCAGCCCGACCAGCGAGAGCTGAAGCAGGGCGAGGCATCACCTCACCTGGGAAGCGCAAGGGGGAAGGGAATCCTTTTTCCTAGCCAGGGGAACTGAGACACACAACACCTGGAAAATCAGGTGACTCCCACCCAAATACTGCACTTTACCAAGGGTCTTAGCAAATGGCACACCAGGAGATTATATCCCACACCTGGCCGGGAGGGTCCCATGCTCACGGAGCCTCCCTCATTGCTAGCACAGCAGTCTGCGATCTAACTGCAAGGCAGCAGCAAGGCTGGGGGAGGGGCGCCCGCCATTGCTGAGACTTAAGTAGGTAAACAAAGCTGCCAGGAAGCTCGAACTGGGTGGAGCCGACAGCAGCTCAAGGAGGGCTGCCTGTCTCTGTAGACTCCATCTCTGGGGACAGGGCACAGCTAAACAAAAATCAGCAGAAGCCTCTGCAGATGCAAATGACCCTGTCTGACAGCTTTGAAGAGAGCAGTGGATCTCCCAACATGGAGGTTGAGATCTGAGAACGAACAGACTGCCTGCTCAAGTGGGTCCCTGACCCCTGAGTAGCCTAACTGGGAGACATCCCCCACTAGGTGCAGACCGACACCCCACACCTCAATGGCGGGGTACACCCCTGAGACGAAGCTTCCAAAGCAAGAATCAGACAGGTACACTCACTGTTCAGCAATATTCTATCTTCTGCAGGTTCTGCTGCTGATACCCAGGCAAACAGGGTCTGGAGTAGACCTCAAGCAATCTCCAACAGACCTACAGCTGAGGGTCCTGACTGTTAGAAGGAAAACTAACAAACAGGAAGGACACCCACACCAAAACCCCATCAGTACGTCACCATCATCAAAGACCAAAGGCAGATAAAACCACAAAGATGGGGAAAAAGCAGGGCAGAAAAGCTGGAAATTCAAAAAATAAGAGCTTATCTCCCCCTCCAAAGGAATGCAGCTCATCGCCAGCAACAGATCAAAGCTGGATGGAGAATGACTTTGACGAGTTGAGAGAAGAAGGCTTCAGTCCATCAAACTTCTCAGAGCTAAAGGAAGAATTACATATCCAGCACAAAAAAACTAAAAATCTTGAAAAAATAATGGAAGAATGGATAACTAGAATAATCAATGCAGAGAAGGCCATAAACGAACTGACAGAGATAAAAACCATGACACGAGAAATACCTGACAAATGCACAAGCTTCAGTAACCAACTCGATCAACTGGAGGAAAGATTATCAGCGATTGAGGATCAAATGAATGAAATGAAGTGAGAAGAGAAGTCTAAAGAAAAAAGAGGAAAAAGAAATGAACAAAGCCTGCAAGAAGTATGGGATTATGTGAAAAGACCAAATCTACATCTGATTGGTGTGCCTGAAAGTGACAGGGAAAATGGAACCAAGTTGGAAAACACGCTTCAGGATATCATCCAGGAGAACTTTCCCAACCTAGTAAGGCAGGCCAACATTCAAATTCAGGAAATACAGAGAATGCCACAAAGATACTCCTCGAGAAGAGCAACTCCAAGACACATAATTGTCAGATTCACCAAAGTTGAAATGAAGGAAAAAATCTTAAGGGCAGCCAGACAGAAAGGTTGGGTTACCCACAAAGGGAAGCCCATCAGACTAACAGCAGATCTCTCGGCAGAAACTCTACAAGCCAGAAGAGAGTGGGGGCCAATATTCAACATTCTTAAAGAAAAGAATTTTAAACCCAGAATTTCATATCCAGCCAAACTAAATTTCATAAGTGAAGGAGAAAGAAAATCCTTTACAGATAAGCAAATGCTTAGAGATTTTGTCACCACCAGGCCTGCCTTACAAGAGATCCTGAAGGAAGCACTAAACATGGAAAGGAACAACTGGTCCCAGCCATTGCAAAAACATGCCAAAATGTAAAGACCATCGAGGCTAGGAAGAAACTGCATCAACTAACGAGCAAAATAACCAGTTAATATCATAATGGCAGGATCAAGTTCACACATAACAATATTAAACTTAAATGAAAATGGACTAAATCCTCCAATTAAAAGACACAGACTGGCAAATTGGATGAAGAGTCAAGACCCATCAGTTTGCTGTATTCAGGAGACCCATCTCACATGCAGAGACATACATAGGCTCAAAATAAAGGGATGGAGGAAGATCTACCAAGCAAATGGAGAACAAAAATAAGCAGGGGTTGCAATCCTAGTCTCTGATAAAATAGACTTTAAACCATCAAAGATCAAAAGAGACAAAGAAGGCCATTACATAACGGTAAAGGGATCAATTCAACTGGAAGAGCTAACTATCCTAAATATATATGCACCCAATACAGGAGCACCCAGATTCATAAAGCAAGTCCTTAGAGACTTACAAAGAGACTTAGACTCCCATACAATAATAATGGGAGACTTCAACACCCCACTGTCAACATTAGACAGATCAACGAGACAGAAAGTTAACAAGGATATCCAGGAATTGAACTCATCTCTGCAGCAAGCAGACCTAGTAGACATCTACAGAACTCTCCACCCCAAATCAACAGAATATACATTCTACTCAGCACCACATCACACTTATTCCAAAATTGACCACATAGTTAGAAGTAAAGCACTCCTCAGCAAATGTAAAGAACAGAAATTATAACAAACTGTCTCTCAGACCACAGTGCAATCAAACTAGAACTCAGGACTAAGAAACTCAATCAAAACCACTCAACTACATGGAAACTGAACAACCTGCTCCTGAATAACTACTGGGTACTAACGAAATGAAGGCAGAAATAAAGATGTTCTTTGAAACCAATGAGAACAGAGATACAACGTACCAGAATCTCTGGGACACATTTAAAGCAGTGTGTAGAGGGAAATTTATAGCACTAAATGCCCACAAAAGAAAGCTGGAAAGATCTAAAATTGACACTCTAACATCACAATTAAAAGAACTAGAGAAGCAAGAGCAAACACATTCAAAAGCTAGCAGAAGGCAAGAAATAACTAAGATCAGAGCAGAACTGAAGGAGATAGAGATACAAAAAACCCTCCAAAAAATCAACGAATCCAGGAGTTGGTTTTTTGAAAAGATCAACAAAATTGATAGACTGCTAACAAGACTAATAAAGAAGAAAAGAGAGAAGAATCAAATAGACGCAATAAAAAATGATAAAGGGGATATCACCACCGACCCCACAGAAATACAAACTACCATCAGAGAATACTATAAACACCTCTACGCAAATAAACTAGAAAATCTAAAAGAAATGGATAATTTCCTGGACACTTACCCTCTCCCAAGACTAAACTAGGAAGAAGTGGAATCCCTGAATTGACCAATATAGCAGGCTCTGAAACTGAGGCAATAATTAATAGCCTACCAACCAAAAAAAGTCCAGGACCAGATGGATTCACAGCTTAGTCTACCAGAGGTACAAGGAGGAGCTGGCACCATTCCTTCTGAAACTATTCCAATCAATAGAAAAAGAGGGAATCCTCCCTAACTCATTTTATGAGGCCAATATCATCCTGATACCAAAGCCTGGCAGAGACACAACAAAAACAGAGAATTTTAGACCAATATCCCTGATGAACATCGATGCAAAAATCCTCAGTAAAATACTGGCAAACCAAATCCAGCAGCACATCAAAAAGCTTATCCACCATGATCAAGTGGGCTTCATCCCTGGGATGCAAGGCTGGTTCAACATACACAAGTCAATAAACATAATCCAGCATATAAACAGAACCAAAGACAAAAACCACATGATTTTCTCAATATATGCAGAAAAGGCCTTTGACAAAATTCAACAGCCCTTCATGCTAAAAACTCTCAATAAATTTGGTATTGATGGAACATATCTCAAAATAGTAAGAGCTATTTATGACAAACCCACAGCCAATATCATACTGAATGGGCAAAAACTGGAAAAATTCCCTTTGAAAACTGGCACAAGACAGGGAAGCCCTGTCTCACCACTCCTATTCAACATAGTGTTGGAAGTTCTGGCTAGGGCAATCAGGCAAGAGAAAGAAATAAACTGTATTTGGTTAGGAAAAGAAGAAGGCAAATTGTCCCTGTTTGCAGATGACATGATTGTATATTTAGAAAACCCCATCATCTCAGCCCAAAATCTCCCTAAGCCGATAAGCAACTTCAGTAGAGTCTCAGGATACAAAGTTAATGTGCAAAAATCACAAGCATTCTTATACACCAGTAACAGATAAATAGAGAGCCAAATCATGAATGAACTTCCATTCACAATTGCTTCAAAGAGAATAAAATACCTAGGAACCCAACTTACAAGGGATGTAAAGGACCTCTTCAAGGAGAACTACAAATCACTGCTCAGCTAAATAAAAGAGGACACAAACAAATGGAAGAACATTCCATATTCATGGATAGGAAGAATCAATATCGTGAAAATGGCCATACTGCCCAAGGTAATTTATAGATTCAATATATAGATATTTATATATATCATCAAGCTACCAATGAGTTTCTTCACAGAATTGGAAAAAACTGCTTTAAAGTTCATATGGAATTAAAAAAGAGCCTGCATTGCCAAGACAATCCTAAGTCAAAAGAACAAAGCTAGAGGCATCACGCTACCTGACTTCAAACTATACTACAAGGCTACAGTAACCAAAACAGCATGGTACTGGTACCAAAACAGAGATATAGACCAATGGAGTAGAACAGAGTCCTCAGAAATAATACCACACATCTACAGCCATCTGATCTTTGACAAACCTGAGAGAAACAAGAGATGGGGAAAGGATTCCCTATTTAATAAATAGTGCTGAGAAAATTGGCTAGCCATAAGTAGAAAGCTGACACTGGATCCTTTCCTTACTACTTTTACGAAAATTAATTCAAGATGGGTTAGAGACTTAAATGTTAGACCTAATACCATAAAAATTCTAGAAGAAAACCTAAGTAATACCATTCAGGACATAGGCATGGGCAAGGACTTCATGTTTAGAACACCAAAATCAATGGCAACAAAAGCCAAAATTGACAAATGGGATCTAATTAAACTAAAGAGCTTCTGCACAGCAAAAGAAACTACCATCAGAGTGAACAGGCAACCTACAGAATGGGAGAAAATTTTTGCAATCTACTCACCTGAGAAAGGGCTAATATCCACAACCTACAAAGAACTCAAACAAATTTACAAGAAAAAAACAAACAACCCCATCAAAAAGTGGGCAAAGGATATGAACAGACATTTCTCAAAAGAAGACATTCATACAGCCAACAGACACATGAAAAAATGCTCATCATCACTGGCCATCAGA